>NW_028301711.1:95528030-95831060 GCF_037042655.1 Diuraphis noxia | reverse complement strand
CGCCGCCGCGGCGAATGAATCCGTGACGTCACGCGCAATGTCAAGAACCACCGTAACTAGCGAACGAATAGTCGCAAATGAATTTTAGTAGTATCATTATCTTAGTTAGACTCTATTCTATTTATTGTGGTAATAAAATAATAATTGATTTTTTAAGTTGGATGGTCCTTTAATGATAAGGCACACTTGACATCTACTAACTATAGATACTGCAGTGAAATTCATATTGTTTTTTTTTTACAAATTTTAAACTTTAAACATTTAATTAAAAACTTGAACAAAAATATTAATTATTATTTCTTATTTACCTGCCCACTACAAACATACACTATACACTTTAAAGTTATAACTAGGGCTTGGATTTAAATGCTGTTTCAAAAAAATGCATCAACGACTTAAAATTACAAAAAATAATTCCTTGGAATTGACTAGGATTTCTTCTAAAAATCAAGATACTTTTATGGACCATTTTATTTAAAAACTAACCTTATGTTGTTTTAATGCAATATGTGTATTTAAATATTTAATTTTTTTTCGTAATAATACTAGATATAGATTTTAAAAATTACTTTAAGAAATACAAAATACCTACTCTAAAAAACCTAAAAATGCATTTGAACATCAAAAACCTTGAAAAATGCAAAATGTTATTTTGTAGGAAGTTATACCCTCTTATAAGTTAAAACCGCTATCGATTAGTTATGTAGTTATTTTATTTTTATTTCAATAAATATTAAGTTTCTACAAAATGTATTTTTGTTATTTCTGCTCGATTAAATATTATTTAAACTGCCTTTGTTTTTTTTTTTTAAATTTATCTTCAATATATGCAACACGTTTTGAATTTCGTTATGATATGCGATAACCATTAAATATAAAAAAAAATTCGCCAATTACTTCAAACGTTCAAACTATTAGGATTCGTAATGAATACTGACAAAAACTGAAAAATGTTAAAAGGAAAGACATCATTCCGAGTATGCAATTGCATTCCGCGCCCCAGTTATAACATTAATATTACCTAAACAGGCTTAAAACCTAAACCAGTATATACATTTTCAATTATTTGATTTATATCTACATTTTTAAGTAATAGTCCTTAAAATTTACAGGTAATACCTATGACGTGATATTACTCTAAATGCCCTTATGCGTGATTTGTTTTCATACAATTATTATTTTTCTATATTTTTATGGTTTTTGGTAATAAGTAATAACTTGATATTATCTATATCAATAGGAAACTCTATACCTCATGTATTATATAATTATATTTACAATAAATGGTATAATGCATATAGCCCGATATATATCTGTATTGCTATAGACGTACGTAAGTATAGCCAATGTTTCTTCGTACTATACTTTTTACAAATTAATGCGATTATTGATTAAAATTAGTTTTTTACACCAAATTGCATATTGCCAATATTGGATTTTTTTCACTTTTAATTTTACTTAATTTGATAGTTTTTTTATAAATTATAGGCAGTGCCTTTTTTTAAGCCCATGTGAACAATACCTACTTTGTTTGTTTAACTTGTATATACTTGATATCTCTATTATTTCGTTAGATATCGCAATGTGTAAAAATCCTCGCGGGACACCCTGTATATATACAGAGTGTCCCAAAGAGATCCGACATTTTGACAAATGAAATAACTTTTGTTCTAATCAATAATTTTTAAATTTTTTTTTTTTTAATTTCTTTTAAATATAATCCATAGACACTTGCGCTAAATATTTTGAATACATTTTTATTATTTTTATTTTTTAATACTGAAAATTCCACCTCACTTCCTGGCAATGTACGCAGAAGACTAAAAAGGCAGTGGCCTAGAGACCTGCTAAAATAAAAAAATAAAAAACCCATGGCATCTAAAATGTTCTCGGTCGGGTGGTGCTGCTGAGTGTCTGCCCCTAAATGCTAATTTCTGTTATTTCATATTATATTAATTATCAAATTTGCCCATTGTACATAATGTTGTATAGATTGTAAATTACTTAAATATATATATATATATATATATATATAAAAAAAATACTGAAAATAAAAAACTTAAAAATTGATACATTTTTTTTCGAAATATTCAATATAGCCAATTTGTAAATTTGATTTTTAGAAAAATGTATATGGTAAAAACACTTATTTAAGTCAAAAGGCTGATTTTTTACAAGTTTTTTAAATATCAATACTTTCGTTAGGTAAATTATAGTAATTTATAGTTTATACATCACATATCCACATATTATTAAAATAAATACAATAAAAAAAATAATTAGATTTTAGCATGCACTTATTTAAAAATGTTCTTATAAAATATTTTTAAAAAACTTTATTATTATTTGAAATTACAAGGTATCTAACATAAACTAGATCGTAATTTACCTAACGAAAATATTGATATTTAAAAAAATTGTAAAAATCAGCCATTTGACTTAAATAAGTATTTTTACCATATACATTTTTCTAAAAATCAGATTTACAAATTGGCTATATTGAATATTTCGAAAAAAAATTTTATCAATTTTTATTTTCAATATTAAAAAATAAAAAATGTATTCTAAAAATGTAGCGCAAGTGTCTATGGATTATATTTAAAATAAATTTTTAAAAAATATTGATTAGAACAAAAGTTATTTCATTTGTCAGAATGTCAGATCTCTGTGGGACAGGGTGTATTAAATCTTAGTAAAATTTTCATGAATTATTTTTCTTAACCTTTAAAAATTATTTCATTAGAGTATATTATGACACATTTTTATATGATAACTTATCAATGTACATAAGATAATATAGTAGATTAATATGCTGTCCAACAATATAATATACCCATACACATATAGTGCAAATATTTGAATAATTTTCATGTGTGCGTATAAATAGAAAAGTGCCTAAAAGTAATAATTATAAACTAATAGTAATATACTAGGATAAGTGTCGATACTTATATTATGTTAACAAATTAAACAAAATTAGTTATGAATGAGGTTATTAACTCAAACCCGATTTAGGTATACTTATAGTTTAGACATTTAGTTATTTGAACATCTACACATAGGTACTAAAATACCAAAATAATTGTATTATATCAACACTTGAACATCTTGAACCAACTAAATATAGTTTAATCGTCGTATAACCTATATAAGTAATAGGTATATATCCTAGAACAAAGTTCTAATTAGCATACACTATCATTATCATACTTATAGTGTTCCTTCTAATTTTCTATAAATAAAACAACCAAAAACAATAAATCGAGTAGATATCTGCGTACTTAGTATTTAGTAAAAAGATAATGATGAGATAAGCGCTTTAAATCTTTATGCACAAAAACACGTTCTATGAAAAATTAAGGATCTATACGAGTGAAAAAATGATAGGAATGAAGAAATTCTTTGACTCATACCTATTCATAGGATTATACTGCTGCAGTATGCACGACATGTCATCATAGTCATTGTATTATATTTTAGTGAAATAATCGTTCATTTTATTGGTGAATGGTGTATTTATTATACGCAGTTATATATGAATAGTTATATTAAGTACTTGTTTGAAAATGGGTCATCAAGGGGATATGTTTTATTGTTAATTTAAAAACAACTGCTTTATACTTATTGTATTTATCCAGCCCTCGATGGACGAACGTTTTTAAATTAAAAGTGAATAGGTTTATCGCACTACTATAACATTCTATAACAATGCGATATGCAATGTTATTTGTTAACGTTGTACTAAATTTTGACTTTACGATGTGTTTCGATGTCGAATATTGTACTATGTCATCTATACCTATATTCCCACGACCTACGCTCCTGCCTTCCTTAACCACACGTCACGTATATCTGCACTCCGTATGTATGGGCACTATGATGTATTATGTTATAGTGAACGTTGTTGTGTATTTAGGAAAACATAAAGTCCGTGTAATATACAGTGTATGAGTGATATTGCATATTATGGTGCGCGATAATAATTAATATTCGATAATAAAGTGTGCGCGAATACGGTGTTGGTACTATAGGTATATATATACGTAGGTATATTGTATATAATATGATAGACAGAACGGCGGTGGTGGATGTCGAATAGGCGAGGATCGTGGAGGTATAATACTTTGTTGAGAGTATGTGTGGAGGGGGTGTGGAGGGAAACGAAGACTGCTGACCGTCGAAGTGGCCGACATTCGAATTTGAAATATTATATACGTTAACGGAAATAATGATTATGCAAAATAATAAGCCGCAATGGCAGCATATTGTTCCGGACACATTGCTTATAATATATTCCTACTGAAAACGAAATAAATTATAATAAAACCGATTATATATAATACAGGTGTGCGCACAAGGCATGCCCAGGAATTTTTTGAGGACAAAGAGTCTGATTTTATTAAATATATAACATCTAATCTAATATATATACAACATATAACATATATTTTATATACATAGTTATACAGTTATATATTGGTGGTTGAATTAATTGGATAGCATGAACAGTAACATGTATTTTTTGGCTGAAATGTATATGTATTGTATATATTATGCTTGTCGAGTATAACTAATACGTTTTTTATATTCTGTTTCATATTATATACCTTTGTGCAGCTGAAAAAGGTAAATATATTGATTAAAAATTATGTGCTATTATTATTTATTATTATTATTATTATTGGTACAGTAGAAAGTCCAGTCCCTAAAATATCCAAATTTTCGTACTACACAAATAGTCCCATATCAGTCCAATATAAATTGTACATAGTAGGTACCTATCAATTAATAATAATATGTAATTACAATAAATAAAGTAGAACCTCTATTTATCAAATTTAATGGTTCTTTAAAAAAAATTGTGAAATAGAATTTTTGGTGAAAAAAAATTTTTTTTGTATAAAACTCATTTTAAGTATACAAAATGCATGGAAATAATAATACATAATATGTGTAAATAAATATAAATAAATTCAAATTATCTATATTAAGTCTGTAAATTATAGTTTTTTTTTTTATTATTCTTTGTGGTCGAAGAACTTACTGTTAGTGATATCCTGTATTAATATTGTTGTTTTAAAATTTTATAGAATATTATTATAAACGTTTAATGTGAATAGCACACTTTTAAATTTCGTACTACACACTGAATTTTTCGTACTACACACAATTTTAGGGACTGGTAGAAACTAAAAAGTAAAAATACGTAGTTATTGATTAGAAAATGAACACACATACATATAGCAGTCGAAACGAAAATATTTTTGTATTTCTCAGTATTGCTTTCAAGGAAAACTTGAAAAATGTATCAAAAATAGCGAATACATATGAAGTATCTATGTTTTATGAATCTTGATTTTTTTTTCCAGTAAACTGATATCTAGTAAAAATTGTTATTTAGACCCAAAGATTTATTAAATAAGACCAATAGACCATACTTATAAAAGCGCGGGTGGGTGGTCTACCCACTCAGCCAGTAACAACACTTTTTAAATGATTATATTTGTCCATTGTTCTTGATTACTTGTCCCATTTTAAGAATAATATGTATTATTAACATAACAATTGGACCAATTGGTACATTGTTTATTAGTTAACAGTATTTCTTCGATTTGAGGTTATTCTATATCTACCATACAGTTCTGGTATTCTCGTTTATATATAATTATTATGTGTTCTGTATCCACCAGTGGTTGTCTTGGGAGGGGGGACTGAGTACCTCAACTAATTTTTTGGATACACTAGCGTACCCTTACTTCTTTTTTAAAGGGGAACGCATGGGACGGATTGTTATGTTAACTTTATGTAAGTTTTATTAAAATGCTAGGGACGCTACATTTTAAAAGTAGCAAGAGTACCTCTACTACTTTATTTCCAAGTCAACCACTGGTATCCACATCATGTGGCATAAGGATTTGATATAAAACATCAGAAAACATATTATAATAATCTCACTAAGTGTTTAATAATTTAGCTTATAAGTTATGCATATATAATTCCCAACTAATTCGCCTGACAGTCTGTCACAAAATAAAACGATAAAGCACGATCATGAGATAAGTTGCCATTAAATAGTGATGCGATTTACCAATCTACAATAAGATTAACATTATTCTAAGTACAGCACACACAATATACAACAAAGACGAGTGTTACACACTTGGATTATTGTTATCTATTTGTTGGAATAAAATTAACAGTAAATTAGTTTAAATTGTTTTAAAAATTACTTGCCAGATAGGTAGATGAGGTATCTCACTACTCGCTATTGAAGAGTAATATAATATTAATAATATTATCTATGGATATCAATATGGCGGAATAGATACTGAATATATGAGAAACAAAACAAGATAAGAAGAAAAATAATATGAAGGATTTCTACTTATTTAATGGTTTAGTAACTAATAATTAATAATATATTTAAATATTTGAAAAAAAAAACCATGAATAACAGTTACGTACATTAGTTTATATAGTTCAGTTACATATCTTCAGCAATATACTTTATCTTCCCTAGGTATTTATTTAAAAAAATTATTATTTCAATTAAAACATGACTTCAGTGCTTTATTATATAATATGTAAGTAGTTTTAGTATGATCGATACATTGTTATGAATTATGATGCAAAGATTTATATATAAAATATATCATGATCGTATGAGATTCGGAAATTTAGTTAATGAAGTATAATAATAAGAAATGTTAAATATATACGTATGTACATATTATTATATAATACATGAATTGTATAAGACAACACTTGGTCTAATAGTATAAACGTTAATTATTTGGTATTCGTATTTTATTTATCGATATACATAATTTGATACACCTATACTAGCCCAATACTCATTAACTAATTGGTATAATAGCTATAGGTCTATATTATATTATTAATTATTATCACATAATATACAACATATTATAATATAATGGGTATATTATGAATTTATGTAGATACCTATAGGTACAATATACTCATTATATATTGTGTATCATTCACTGTCGCTATCGTCTCCATAATACGCGATATATGGGTACCTAGAAGGCTAGAACTAGTAGAACTTCAACGACGCTACCGCAGCCGCACGCTTTCGTTTCCTGTATGTAGTATGTATACTATTCTACTGGATGATTATTTTAACAGTTAAAACTAATCGTCTCGAAAAAAATATATAGGTATTTAAAATGACGTTTATGAAAATTTGAAGTTATAACCAGTGTTGAGCCCAGATAAATACTTATCTAGATAAAGATAAAGATAAAAAAACTACAAATCTATCCAGATAAAGATAAAAATGAACAAATCCAAAATTATCTATTTAATAGATAAAAGATAAACGTAATTTATTTAGATAAAAAGCAGATAAATTTTTAGACTAGAAGTCTAGTAAAATTTAACAGATAACATATAAAACATTTACCTACAGCATTTGTTTAAGGCAAACGCCTAATTGTAGTGTAGCTTCTATAATTTAAAAATAATTTTTTTGTTTCGAATAAAAAAAAAAAATAGGTACATTTTGCTATCCAATATCTTTACTTTTGAATCTCATAAAAGTTTTTAATTTTATAACTAAAATTGTATATATTCAATTTTAACTATGTTTGATCTCTATTAACAAGACATATAAAATAAATATACAAAATATATATAAAATAAAATAAAATAAATATATAGTCGCAAATTTTTTTTATAAGCATTTACAGTTCAAATTTTGACTAAATACATAAAAATTACGGCAATGTTCAAATTATCTTAGATAGAAATTCATAAAAGTTTTTCTTTTTAATTCTAAGATTTGAGAATTTAAAACAAGGCTCATAATATAGTTTTGCAATAGCAGTTGAAAAATAAAGAAATATATAGCCACATTTTTTTTTTACATGCATTCAAATTTTAATTTTGACAACATACGTAAAAATCACGAAAATTCGTAAATTATTTTATTCTAGAAATTCATAAAAAATTTTCCTTTTATACCTAAGATTTGAAAATTTTATACAAGGCTCCTAAAATATTTTTACAATAGCAGTTGAAAAATACAAGAAATGTATAGTCACATTTTTTTTTTACAAGTATTTAAATTTTAATTTTGACAACATACGTAAAAATCACGAAAATTCACAAATTATTATAAGCTAGAAATTCATAAAAAATTTTCTTTTTAAATCTAAGATTTGAAAATTTAATACAAGATTCCTTACAAATTTGTCAATCTTTATCACAAAAAAAATGTCCACCGGAAATTCAAATTAAATTTTTATTAGCATTTGAATTTCAAATATTGACAAAAATTCGTCAAAACCATGAATATTTGCAAATTATTTTGTAGTTCAAAATCATAATATTGTTTGTATTTATATCTAAGGTTATAAAATTTAACACCAAGTTTTCCATAAGTTTTGCTTCAAATAGCTATAAAGAAAATTGAAGCGTCATTATAGGAAAAATGTTTTGAGCGTTTGAGTTTTAAATTTTTATGAAATAGCGTAATGATAACGATTTATCCTCAAACCAGGTATTCGTATATCTATGATAATATAAGGTATTATGAATTATGATAACTACATGATAAATACACTAATTGATTAACCATGCCTTATGCAAAAGGCGTCTTAATTGAAAAATAAAATATTTGTTTCAAAATATAATATATGACAATATTTAAATATAATATATTATCCTAGACTGACAAATCATCTCCGTTCAGAATCGTTTTTCGTATACAATGATACCTATCATTGCATTCAAATTTAATCCCATCCATTACAGTAACCAACTGTACAGCAGAGCGACATCCACGACTTACCCGCTTTTTTTGAGTTATTACTTTTTGAAGGACATCACATCGATATATTTCTAATTTCTCATTTTTAAGTAGAATATTTTTTTCTGAGAATTTCGAAGGATTGCTAAATTATAAGTTAAAATGATTACATTTACCTAGTAAATCAACATTTTGCGGAATACCTATATCTTTGCCACACCATTCCACTAGTGTAAACTTTATAAGTATTTTATAGATTATAATTATTATAATTAACAAGGTACTCGTTTGAAATTTAATTTTTTACAACGAAATTCTCAGAAAAATATTCCGCTCCGATAAAAAAATAAATGTTTTACAACAATATTAATGAACTTAAAGATTTTAACGATGAAAATGTAACTTTTTTCAAAAATTATTATAAATATTGTATTATGTAATACATTATACCTACTATATTACTATTTAAATATAAGTATGTATACTTTTCAAGTTCGCGAGTGTTTACTTTAAAATAAGCACACTGTATAATATAATATTATACACGTGTGTATTTTAAATTATATATATACGCGACCCATAGGGATATATATATAATATCGCTGCACTTACCAATATACAGGGTGCTCACTGTTCGACCCGTCACCGGTCATCCATGGCAATAATTTGCAGAGATTAGTTTGATAATGTTCTACATAAATATTATGTGTTTTGCATCCACATCGTATGGTGATCGTAGTGGTTGTATATTTTACAGACGTAGATACTACGATTCTCAATGAAATGGATACACGGTGTACTTGAGTAGGTACTGGAGTATTGAAACATGCTCGGAGAGTCAGAAATTGTGTGAAATGGGAAAAAATTATTTAACTTTTGATCTAACGTGATGAGTATAATAGTTATCGCAGAACATATATATTTACGTACCTATACATAAGTTAACCTGATACGATTGATTGTTGTAATAGTTTTGGTTTGACGATATTTTTTTCTGGTTCGTATGAATACTAAAGGTGTATAATGAAGGGTATATGGGTGATTGATGTCTTTTTCAATTCCAACATCAAAAAGCTGACGAATAGCGTTCCCTCGAATCGAGTCAAACCACACGCAGACAAAACGATCACCCTGTAGGCGTTTTACTCTGCCGCCAGCGTTAAAGTGTGAGTGTTTGAGTGGATCGCGCGCGCCCGCAGTGGCGTCGGTGCGCGCGCGATTTGAACGCGATCGCCCGGCGGTGAGTGGTCGCGCGGGGGGAAGCAGCGCGCTATAAGAGGGAAAAATAAGAAATTAAAAAGAAGCGACACGCGCTCCGTATCATTTTCCAATTGGCGCTCGTTCACCGCGGCCGTGCAGTCGATCCGACAACAGTTGCAGCAGCAGCAGCAGCAGCAGCAGCAGCCGCCGCCGCCGCCGCCGCCGCAGCAGCCGCATTCGAATTAATCGTAATAACATTAATTATTCTCATATTCATTATTATTATTAGTAGTATTTATTATTATTATTACCGCCGTTTTTCCCGTCGTTTCATACTTTTTCTGTTGGCCGCCGCGAAATCGAAAATATTTTAATATAGCCTTTTACAACGCACTCGCCTAAAAAGTATAATGTAAATAATATCGGTTTTTTTTTTTTTTTATTACGCTTAATAATTGATTAATATTAGGTATTCATAGTCGCGTAGTTTTTTAATTTAAGCGTTATACATATAGGTAATATATTTTATTATTTGTGATTATAATTTATATATAATTTTTAGTGACATATTTGGCATTATTAAAAATTTTAATTTAAAAATATGACATTACGGTAAATCATTCATAATTAAATTGCCATCATATTATATTTTCAGTGTGTACCATAGGTGCCTATAGCACACACGTCGTTGAGTCGTTTGGTATCGCCAGAATACCATATAATAATTATTTCCTTACATATTAATTTTAAGGTAAAAAAAAAAACATTCATCTTTTCAAATTTATACTATTATAGTTATAAATTATATTATAATTATTATAGTTGTCTACTTGGTACCACACGCGCCGCTACCAATACCTACGCATATATCGTAATAATATACACGTATATTATTTGTTATTTTTGTACGTTGTACCTACCTTATATATCGTATACATATTATAAATTTTTACACGGACGCAATTAATAATTATTATACAAATATATCATGATATAGTCATATACATTAAATAGCACGTAACGCGCACGGTGCACAGCGGATGGATTATTATGATTTGCCGCCGATCTTGGCCCATACCTATTTAATACTGTTGAATTAATTTTATATTTTAATACCCGTCCTACCTGCCTGTACATGATATGTTTGTATAATAAACACAAATAGTATTTAATTTTATTATTATCATTTGACATTTGCGAGTGCGGCGCCAAAAGGTTTTTATTTTTTTATTTATTTTTTCGGCCTTCCGCTCGTTCGCGCGTGCAGTCTACGGCCGCCACTATTACCACACGCCGTCGCCGCCACAACCACTTCTACGTCGCGGCTGGTACAACTGCCGTTGCCACAATTGTCGCTGACTACTGATACGGTCGCCGCTGATAACTCGTGGTTCTCACATGACGGCGATGATAGTATGATACAATAAACAGTCGTCGACCGGTTCGGCTCCGTTTAAGTTTTTGTTTTTTTTTTTTTTTTTTTTTTAATTTAAATTTTTTTCGTTTTTCGCGCTCCTCCTTTTCTTAATCCCCCCTCCCCCGTTACCACCGAGCTCAAGTCTATTATTTTCCTGCCTGCTCACCGACGCCGACAGCTTGTAGTTAGAAATATATAGGTTACTTTTTACATAAAAAATAAACGTATTTTTCAATATGCAACCTCCGTCCACGTTCACGTCGTCCGCTCAATTTAGTTCCTACAGCAATGTTTTCCGTTTATTGTAGTCGGCATCCGAACGTTTCTCATTAGAGTCGAAAAGCCTTCGACTTTACGCGCCTCCACTCGGCCGTGTTGAAACATAGCACTCGCATCACCACGAATCATCCGTCCGCCATCATGTCGTCGCCAACCAACTCCGTCCCATATGGCGTACAAATTCTGCAAAAGATTTCTAACAAGTGTCCCCGGCTCACCAGAATCGTCGACCGTGAAAATTTGTGAGTATACCTGAAGTATCTTAATACAGACATCCCCAATAGCTGTTAGGGCCAAGTTGGTGTTTTGGACTATACCTATCTACCAGCAAGAATATTCAGGCCTAAAATTATTAACCAATACATTTAAAAAACTAGAAACCCTATTAATTGTTCAAGTCGACACACCTCATACTATGCTCTTAAGTTAAATGTTACAAGACTGTTGTTTCAGTGAACCAATGGTTTTTGGAAACTTTTTTTAAGATCACTATTAGAAAATTTGTATGTTTATGGTTAGGTATATGATTGGCACTTTAAAACGCTCGCTTTTAAAATAATTATTATTTGTGTGTACCTATTTCATGGGCATATAATTTCCACTACAAAAATTATTACTTATTTAGGTATTTATATTTCTTAGGTTTGGTATAGGTAGGTTGCATTTAAATGCATTTAGATTATAGGATTAATTTTATATTTGAGTAGTTAGGGTTTCAAATTTGAGCAATTTATAGTTAGGTTACTGTCATATAGGTAATATGCTGTACGTTAAAAATAAAATAAAACTATTTCAACAATTAAAACCTGGCTTTAGTAAAAATAGTTGTGCCTCGTTGAATTGTGTATTTTTATGATTGATATTTTATTCAAAAGAAGAAAATTTTTGTAGGTGAAATAATATAGGTATATATGTATCAAAATCTGACTATGTCAAATGTAAATATTTATTACTGTTTCTTCTACTAGATATGTTTTAAATGTATTAAAAAACAAATAATGTGTCATCTATAGTTAAGCCCTTACTTAAGTAAGTACCTATCGAGGTACCTATATATTAGAATTGATTAAAAATAATGATAGAATATATAGGTACCTAGGTATTAGTACTTTATTTTTATTTAGAATAAAGTTTAGGCATTAAGAGTTACCTCTATTATTTTCTGATAATTTACAAATTTAAATACTACGAAATTGTGTGGGTTAGCTTTTTAAAATTATATTAAAGTATCTATATTATTTTGTTATACCTAGCTAGATAAATGTTTATTAAGAAAAAATGAGCAAATTATTATTTACTAGTATAAACAGTTGATAAGTACCTATTATATCTAACCTTGTAGATCATTAATTTTACTGGAATGATCTGACATTATTTAACTTAATAAACATTTTAATTTTACATATCTTGCTTTAATCACTATTACGAGATCAATTTAGTACATTTTATCTAATGAACTTATTGAATATGTTTTTGTGATTTATAACACAGTTATATTATTTTTCTAATTGAGAAACTGTTAACTATTAGTTCGGTAAATTAAACCTTATATACCTTTTTGTATATCTAATACAATTCATGTTTTGTTGCAATAATCCATTGAAGAAATTATCAGTAAATTAATGATTAGTATATAGGTGGGTCCTAAGTCTCTATTAGCTTAAAAACTAGTACTGTAATAAATATACATAAAAGTTTTGATATCTTCATCACAGATACTTTATCGAGCTTTACTTTTAAATGTAAATATGGGTCATAAGTTTGGAGTAAGTCAAAGGACAAAGATAAAGATTATGACCTCTACAAGTATCACAATGACAGTATAAATTCAATAACATAATTTTTCAACATAAAATATAAATTTCTGGTTTGTTTTTTATCATATTAATTATTATTAGTATTAAAAACTTTAGTTTTGATTACATAAATATTCAGTCACATAATATGTCTTGTGTTTATCATATAATATTTGGCAGATGATACTTAAATAATCGCATTCTTGTTTAGTATTTGTGTTATTCAAAAGTTACATTTTTCAAATACTTAGATACATACATTCATATCATTAAATCTATAAGATTTCAATGAAAATGTATTCCCAACTTTTAATTTTTATTATGTTAATTTATTTTGACATTTGTATTACATATTAATTAAACTATTGACTTAATTAATTTATAAACTATTTCAATTGAATATCAATTATTTTGATAGGATATTGAGTAATATTTGTACAATAGAAAAACATGAATATTGTTTGTGTTAATTAGTTAGTTTGTTTGGATCAAATTCTATAGATTTAATATTTTAGTTTACTTAATAAAACTTGTATGAATATTATATAGAAAATAAAAATAATATCTATTACTATTATATTAAAATACAAAATGTAGGTATTAAGTAAAATTCTAAAAAAAAAAAATATATAAACCAGTGTATATTATTGTGATAATATTTATTTAAGATTGATCTGTTTTTGATTTAGATGAAGTAAAAAGTATTTTTTAATTTTTTAATACTTGAATACTTTTTAACAGTGGCGTAACTAACAGCAAATATTTGGGGTAACAAACACTTTTAAATACTTCACCTTCTCCAATAAGCATAATGAGTGATGAGTACCACTTATACGCATAATTTCCTCCTAAATTATTTTAAAATAATCATTATACTTATATATTATTATATTATACTTATCTTTATACTATTATTATACAGTTTTATAACACGAAAATTCCGGTAAAACACGATTGCGTACAATTTTTGTCTGCAGCTTTGAAGCACTGTTGCCATTTGCTTTGAACTTATAGAACAGGGGTTACTTCCATAATTTTTTTTTTTATTATTATTGAATAACTATTTTTTATTATATTATTTTAACATTTTATTATTTTATTTTGTGTACTATATTATTATAACATAGGTATTTATCGAAAATTGAGATTTTTAAGTGGTACCATAACTTAAGTCATTTTTCCAAAATTTAAATTTTACTGATCAAAAATAAAAACATTAATTTAGCAACGATGCACAGTAAATCGTACGCAATCGTGTAACGTACGCAATCGTGTGGTACCCCGAAAATTCACAAATAACGTATTTTTTTCTTGATAACTATTTAAAGATAAATAAATAGTAAATACACACTGACGCGGATTTTTTTTACTAAATTATATAAATAATTTTGGGGTAACAAAATGATACTCTTGCCACCCCATAAAAATGTTTGGGGTCACGACCGCTACCCCTCGCTACCCCATAGTTACGCCACTGCTTTTTAATTTGTAGTATATAGTTTTTCTTTATAGATTATTAAACATATAACATGTCAGTGGCTGCAGCCCCCCCCCCCGAAATGTTAATAAAATTTAAAAATTATTTCAATGGTCTACAATATTCACTCAAAAAGTCTTAAATTGTATTTTACTAATTTTAAATTGTCATCTTTATTTTGTTAGTTTTCTATAGCTTCGGCCGTGCTAATAGGTATTTAATGCTAAAAAGTTGATCAGCCCCCCCCCCCAAAAAAAAAAAAAAATCTTGGCTACGCCACTGTAACATATATAGTGAACATATGAATAGTTAAAATAGGTACCCTAATAGTATTTTATAACTACCATATGAATTGACTAAAATGTACCCTGATGCGCTATTATTTTAAAATGATGCGTTTATTAATTTGTTTATCAGTTAATTTTTTTATAAGCATGTTCAAAGATACTGTATTCAAACAAAATATTAAAGGATTATTGTAGTGCTGTTATGTGTTTAAAGTTTAAATATTTGTATAGATATTTCATAATCATAATAATTTTTTTGACGATGAATACTTAAAGTGTTATTGTCAATAAAATAAATACTTGGTAATCCTAATTTGAAAAAAGTTTAATTTTCATTTGTATTATTTGCATTTTAGTAATATTTTTTAATTTAAATAAGTACTAATTATGCTGTTATACTTCTTTCTGATAGTTCTTAAAATGTTTTATTTTATTTTTGTTTATTATTTACCCATTCCTAGTTGATTAAGTACCTTGGCAATGATAATAAATGATTTTGCAAATTATATACATATTGTTAATGATATTTTCTAAAAATAAACAGCAAGGACTTTCAAGAGTATTATTATAAATTATTTTTGGTTTTAATATTGTCTGTTTGTTATAAGTGATACCTAACCAAAACATACATTGAGAAATGTATTGTAATAGTGGGTTAAATAATTTGAATATGCTCTAATATTTTTTAGACATCTGTAAAGTATAAAATATAAGTACACTAAATAATAATAATATGAATAATTCATATTATATGAAATCTGAATTTGTTCTATGTTTTTCTATAACAAATTAGACTTCAGAATGACATAATATTGTTGATGATAAAATTATAGTTGTGTTGGAATTATTTTTCATCTCATATTTTTAGTTTTGGTTCTAGTTAGGTACTTAATTAATATTTTTATAATTCAGCATTTATTATAAAATTAATAATTATGACTTATATATATATATATATATATGCACTACCTATCTTATAATTTAATATGTTTTATTTGGTTTTAGGTACAAATATAGTGTTCTTGTTTTGACATTCATCACATATGCTGCTTACCATGCATCTCGAAAACCCATAAGTGTTGTTAAAATTGTCTTATATCAAAACTGTTCTGAAGCTACTACTCCTGCTCCTATTAATAACACAGATCCTGATTGGTGTAACTGGGCACCATTTAGTAAGTTATATGATTGTTAATTAAATTGATGGTTTTTAATCTGGAATTATAATACTCAATTATCATATTTTGAATTATATTCAGTATAAATTAGATTTATAAAAATACATGTATGTGATTTGTACTCACTGTTGTTTTATTCACCCATTTCAATATTTACAGATGCTAAAAACCACAGTGCTTTGTTTGGAACATTGGATTCTGCATTCCTTTTTGCCTATGCAATAGCAATGTTTTTTAGGTAAATATAAAATATTAATATTAATATAACATATATACCAATGTATCAACAATTAAATTGATATTGTAAATAGTGTAAACATTTGCTACAATTAACTTAATCAATTTTTATAGTGTTAACTGAATATAGAAAAAAAGTTTCTATTATTATTATTATTATTATCATCTGTTATTTATTTAAAAAAACTAATAACCTGTAGTTAAAAACTAATATACTTATCTGAAATAGATGATCTTTTATTTTATAGTTTCATTATTCTTTAGTGTAAAATAATATTTTAATGGCTTTTTAATGATGTACATTGTACGTATCTAATTACAATAATAATTTTATTTTAGTGGTATAATTGCGGAACGTGTCAACATACGAATTTTCCTAACAATTGGAATGCTTTTATCTGGTACAGCTTGCTCAATGTTTGGATTAGCTCATTATTACAATATACATTCCATGTGGTATTTTATTGGAGTTCAGGTATTTTATTGAAATAATTGTGGTTTTTTAGAAATAAATTATTCGTAATATAATATATTATAATATGTCAAATTTTTAGATATTTGGTGGTATTTGTCAAACTACTGGATGGCCGGGTGTTGTAACTGCAATGGGCAATTGGTTTGGCAAAGGAAACCGAGGTTAAAATTAGCACGTTTTACTATAAATATTATTGTTATTAAATTAACTATTATTTATTTGTCAATGGCATTTTAGGTTTTATATTTGGTATTTGGAACTCTCACACATCAATTGGAAATATCATTGGTACTTTACTTGCCAGTTTGTATGTTGAATCAAACTGGGGATTATCATTTATTGTTCCTGGAATTTTCATAATTGCTTCTGGAATTCTAAATTATTTGTTTCTTGTGGTCCATCCATCTGATATAAATAGTGATTCTCACTTGAATGAAAAAGTCCAGAATGGTTGCAAGGTAAGATGTTTGTTTTATAGTAGCCAATTTGATCATTTATACAATTTTTATAATATCATAAAGTAATATATTGTAACATTAAATTAATTTTATGTCATGAAATCTATTGAAATTTCTGTACCAATGAGTTTAAAATGTACTTTACAGTAATATTACTCGACTTAAACTACAAATACTTGTTCCCTGTAAAATGTATATAAAAGTTTATTAATATTTATTAAATTACAATTAATAACTTACTAAAGTAGTAATATAATTTTTATTTTTATTGTAATTTGGTCATTAAGAAATTTGTTAGCTTAGGCTTAAGTAATTTTGTTTTGCTTATGTACGAGTTTAAAAAACCTAAATATCTAAATTCCTCTGTTTATATTTGTTTATATGTGTTAATAACTAAAAAACAACTATTTAAATCCTATTAAAGTGTAAAATGTTTTTGTGCTTTGTAGAATTACAATTAAGTGTGAAAATTGGGTAGCTCTTTTAAAATAGTTATTTAAATTACTATTTATTGAGGTTGTTATAATAATTTCTTAACTCGATAATACTAAAAAAAATACATCTTTTACGTAAACTTTATGTATAGAATAATATTATTAACTCTCTATATTAAACATTAATAATTATTTGCCCATTAATACTAACTCAAAATAATAATCCTGTGAGAAAATAATGGATTAAATACTTTTTGTGATCCATGCATTCAAAGAGTAGTTATTAGGGTTCAGATTTGAAGGAAAAGCCTTTTTTTAATAATAATAATATAAAAATAATTTTTATATAAAAATGATCATTTAACATTTAAGATGATGGATGTTTTTTTCCTTTTTTAAATATAAAGTTATAAATGTCTTTTTTGTGTTTAATTTCCAATTGATTTGATAGTTTTATACACAATAAACATATTAATGGTACATATCAGTAAGGTCTTTTGAAGATGGTTCATTATTGTTTGTCAATTACTTTTAATTGGTTTATTATTGCCGATATTAATCGATATCGCTGAATATTTAATCAAGTATTTGGCATGGCCAGATATTTTAACGTTTATAAAAGTACCTATACTATCTAACTCCGGTATACGTACAAAGATTATTTTCTATGTATAAAAATATTTTAAGCCTAATCTCTCAAGGTTTATTGAAGACAGGTTATCTAAACACATAAAAGTGAATTTTTCTAATTTTACTAGGGAAAATATGTAATATACAGAATATTAATTTTTTTAGTTAATTTTGTAATTGCTTTTTTATCTATATAAATTAAATGATTTTTTGCCTTTTTGACATTTTAAATATTTTTGTTGTTGATTATATTACCTTTAAATCTGAATCCTAGTAATGATTATTGACATTCTTGTCACAAGATCTAGTACAAGAGATTCAAATCATTTTGTTTTATGTATTTTAAACATCTAACCTTTGTTAAGTATGTTGACTTAGTGAGTATATAACACGAACAGTATTACGTTAAAACAATAACATTGGTACTAATTTTAAAATGGCTCAATAGAATGTAATTACTATCATAATCACAATATGTTTCTCATTAAAAAAGAAGTCATCTAATGTTTGTGATAATAATTACAATATATAAAAACCTTTTTTAACATTTTTTTATTTTTTAAATTCTTATAATACTGTCATTTCTTAATGCTTTATGTGGGCTTTGTTTTTGTCTTATTACAACATGGTTAGGCCTCAGAGAGAAATGGAATACGAAGACAATCTCCGCATCGTGACTATAACATACCAGAAGAAAATGAAATTTTGAAGGGCAGTTCAGAAGAGGTATGTTAGTGTATTGCTTTAAATTTGGGTTTGTGCTATGAATAAAAATAAGGTTCCTTCTTTTGTTATAATTTTTTTCGCATCATTTAAATGCATGGTGCATTCATTATTAAATCTTTTATACAATGGGTATAAAAGCTATGTTATTGATTGCCTAACACTGCTTTAAAGAACCTCATTTTTAACTTTCATTATTTTTATTGTGTTTAGTGAATAATTATTAATATTGTTTGTTTTTGTATAAAGTTTAAGGTAATTTTAAAATACTTTTAAATCAAAATAAAAAACCTGTTTATACCAATTTTATAATTAAAAACTATATAATAGTTAATTTATGATTACTGAACACAGTGATATTAAATTCTGAGTTAAGTTTCTGGCTACTGATAGTGAAAAAATAAGATAAATTTACATAACTTGAATTTCATATTATAGCAGATGAAATTTTTTTTAACTTCAATGTTTTTAAACTTTCTATGATATTAAAATAAATTTTTGTAAAAAACAATTGATTCATGTTAAGTACGCAGTTTTAAAAACATAAATTTACCATACAGTTTAAAATATATGAATTATATATTTTAATTTACATAATTGATTTGAATAATTTTATTTATTTTTCTAACAGCATATGAGTATCTATAAAAAATAAATTTTAGTAAAAGTAGAAAGCTAAAATATAATTAAATTAAATGTTAGTTTTTAAGTTGTAATACAAATATTTTTTCAAAATATTAATTTGTTAGTTTTACTTCCAAAGTTAATTCACACATAATAAAGAAGTAATATATTGTTGTGTTAAGACTAAAATATTTTCTTTTTTCATTAATGGTATGGTTAAAATTTATGTTATAATATTTTATTTTTACTGAATAGTACCTCCCTGGGTATTATTTGATTAAATTGGATGACGTTTTGTCTGATACCTATGAAACAAGTCATTAAAATCATTAATAAAGTTTACAGTTCTTAAAATAAATTTTTTTCATTTTTAAAATTATATTATTGTAAGTCAAATTTATCTAAAACAAACAATTGT
The DNA here is from genome assembly GCF_037042655.1 of Diuraphis noxia. NCBI lineage: Eukaryota > Metazoa > Arthropoda > Insecta > Hemiptera > Aphididae > Diuraphis > Diuraphis noxia. The sequence continues at coordinate 95,810,651 of NW_028301711.1, read as the reverse complement.
TTATTTAATGACATTTTTCTTAAATTTAAATACAATTTTTTTTTTTTAATTTTTACACAAGATTATCAATAACCTATAAAAACATTATTATTTTGTATTCTGATTAATAACAACAATGCATTTATGGTTTTAAAGAAAGGTTATATATAATTTAAGTTTGGTAATCAAAATTTTCTATTATTAATTATTTGTTATATTGAGGCTTTTTATTTTAATTTTAATTTGACTAACTTATTATCTGAATGTTTGTTGACTTGTTGTCCATTTGTTCGTGTCATCGATACCTATCAACTCATTTTTCAAAGAAAAAGCAAGGTATTGTGATTAATGTTTATGTTGTATTTTCAAAATTGTTCTTAGCTTTTGCTGCACATTCATGCTTTAACACTTTATTTTAAATTTGGCAAGTTTGCGTTTATTTATTATTTTATATTGGTTTATAGACAAGGAGATAGAATTTATCAGATTTTTAAAGCCATTAGTAGTTTTAATTAATTTATCTATTTATATTTTTAATGCGAATTATGAAATTTTATTCTGGTTTAAGTTTAAATACATTTATTAGAATCATGTTTATAAATAATTATTTATAATTTATAATGACTATTCATAGTGATATATCATTACTAAATACCAGATTTATTTGTTGTTTCTTGTCGTTACTTAGTGTATTTGGTTTTATGAGATTAAAAATGTGGAAAATTATTTTTTTCAATTCTGAGTATTTTGTGCATATTTGAAGATATTTTTTAATGGGTTAGTTGTTAGCAGTTGTTTTCATACTGATAAGATCAACGTAATGTCCATTGTTTATCAAATATTTAAAATTTAAATGTATGTTTAAAATATTCAATTATTTTGAATATTTATTTAGATTATTACAGATAAATACTGCCTATTCTAATTTAAATGATTTTTTTATATCAACATTTGATTAAGTTATAAGAATGATAATTAATTTTGTTTTGAATACAATGTAGTTCAGTGGTTTCTGACTTTTGGTTTTAGTTTTTCAAAATGACTTGTTAAGCAGACTAATATATTTAAGAAAATATTATGTTAGTTTTAAAATACTCTTTTTTTTTTTTAAATATTCAAAAACGCAATTAAAATTTCTCATCAAGTAATGTAGCACTTATGTAAAACTAAATAGCTAAAATAATTAACACAATTATTCTAATTTTTCTTAAATTGTATTACTTTCCTAGGGCATATATCGATTCCGCTGGCTATTGTTTATAATATCTACACATTGATTCCGCTGGACATTGTTCATCCCCTCTTCCCCATTGTATATGTATTTTAAAACGTATAGTCTATTTAGAAAGTTTCTAAGTTCACTTATATAAAATACGTGTCAAAATATTATCAAAAGTAGTTACTTATATACATTTTAATTTTATACCTACATACAATTATTATCATTTTATACAATATTTAGACATACAATTTAGACATGTGACCAAATTTGACCAAAAGTAGTATCATTAATATATATTTTTATTTTGAACTATATAATTATTATCATTTTATAAAATGTAGATTATACATTTTATAATATTATATTCACATATTAATTAGATTATGCATTTTCATTTTAAATTAAGTAATTATTATAGTTTTATTCATTTAGATATGTAATCAAATATTATCAAAAATAATTACATTTATACGATTTAATTTTGAATTATATAATTACTATAATTTTATATCTACATACAATTATTATCATTTTATGCAATATTTAGACAATTTTATGAAAATATGACAACATTTGATCAAAAGTAGTTACATTCATACATTTTAAAATAGACATACAATTGAGGGTGGCGGTGATGAACAGTATCCGGCGGAATCAATAATTAGATTTTAGTAACAGTAGCCAGCGGAATCAATAAATCCCCCTTTCCTATCCCTATCTGAAATAGTTTTTTTCAGCAATGTCACAACACTCACAATATATTTAAGTTGTTAAAGACTCCTGGTCTAGATAATTATTTCAAAAATATTTTATTATTTTGATAGTTATAAATTCAAGTTATTAACAGGAGTTTAAAAAATTTCAACATCCTAATATTTTTAATGTTCACAATCTTAATTATTTTATATATTTATACAGAAATGGCTCAACTAAATATTAGTCTCACAAATATTAAACAATCCTTTTTAAAATTTTTTTTATCTTTTTTGTAGTCACGAGATTTTTATATTTAGTTAATACCCTTAATGGATAATTAACAATTTTTTTTTTTTTAACTCTTCTTATTATATTCTAATATAATAAGAAAATAAATATTAATTATTAGTTGTTATTAATTACTTAAAGCTGTTCAAAGCAATAATAATTTTCATCATTTTATTTTGATCAAATTTATCTAAGAAAAAAATGTTGGCTGGGTTAGTTATTTCATTACTTTTATATTAGCATAAATCATTGTGACAAAAATTCAATTAATTGAAATTGAATTGGTAAATAACGATTTACACCTAAATTAAATGAGATGCTGTTGATATTAAAGATGTTTTAATAATATGTGTGCTTGATTGTTATTGTGTGTTGTACTTGTCTTGTCGTATGAATATTGCTATTAAATGCTCATTCTATGGTATATTTTTTTTAGTATGGTTTATTTATACAAATTCTCTCGATGGTTTAGTTTATTTTGTGCTTTTATACAATAATTTTAAAATTTAAAATTTAACAATTAACTATCATTTGGTTTGGAAGGTTGATTTAAGAATTTAGCCTGTGATGTTTTATCGTGTAATTATTACCATTTTTCATTCTGTTTGTATATGATAATAATGGAAATAATTAATGAATAAATACATGTTTATAATAATATGATTAATAATTCTTAATCTTGTAAAATATTCATCTTAACTTTTTATTAAATAATTGTTAAGATATTTCATATATTTTTTAAATATATTTTCTCAAAATATTTTCAAAGTGACTTGAATTTAATATTAATTGTGGCTTAAACATTCAATATGCCATAGTTGTGGATTACATTTTTAATACAAAAATTGTTGACAATATTTGTAGCTTTTCTTACTCTACATTATTGCTTAACAGCATGAATCTGAGTAACATAAATAATATAATAATAATACATATTTATAACATTCTGATGCTTTTGTTATGCTTGTTTTCATTAGAAAAAACCCAGCACTTCCCCACAAGAGGTCTCTATACCTCTTGGCGATATATCATCTAAGGAGTTGTCATTGTTACCTTCTAACAAGGTAAAGTTCTATTCTTTCCTTTAATAACTATTCAATTTATTTATTTATTTAACTTTTTTAAACAAATTTTGTATCATTTTTTTTTAAAACTATAGTTCTAGCTAGTTAATGTTAGTATTATAATAGTGCGTTTTCACAAATTTATGAATTGTAATTTTTGATTATCAACATTATTTCCTCCTTTTACTTGGATTGATTTGTAATACGTATGTAATCATCATAATAAAAATAATTGCTTGATAATGCTGTTTTTTTGGGAAAACGTTCTTAATATAATAACTATATAAACTGCTCGTTATGTTTCTGTAAATTATAAATTATGATCTAATAATATTAATTATATACTATTTAATTTATGTAATTTTAAAGATCAAGTGAGATTTTTTTCTCAAATTTCAAATTGATTCATGTGAAACTACATAGTCTAAGCTTGGTAATAGACAAGAAGAGTATTATTTTTTTTTATTTAATAGATATTATTAATTACAATTATTATTATTATCATCTATTAAGATTTTATTTAAGTGAACAAAGCTTTCTATGATAAAATGATGTTTAAATATTATTCATTTTCTGCCCAGTGATGTCCAATAATGTAGACAGTGTGCCTGTTGCACATTTCTAGACTTCCAATGCTTTCAGATTACCCAAGATGCCTGTAAACTTTTGTAAGTTGTACTATGCGAATTCATTTATCTAATGAGATTTTTGTTAAATGTTTGCACATATTGCACAGTACAATATTGTTGTGGTGGGAATTACTAAATATAATATTAAATCACTAAAATGTTTAAATAATATTTTGTCGTATACATTGGTACTATAACAACAGATTAATAACAATTAAAGCTTTTTAATAATAATTTTTAAATAAATTGTATGGCGTTATCAAATGAATGGTGCAACAAACAGACAGATCATTTTTGTAGTTTTTAATTATTTTAAAAATAGATTTGAACATGGTGATTTAATTATATTAAAACATAATTTTGTTCACTTCAATTATACTTGTGTTTTTTTCACGGCAGTAGCCAGTTTTTGCTTGATAAATGTGTTACTGGGATCACTGAATTAATTTTAAATGTCTTATGATTTTTAATCATTTATAGTACAAATGCTATGTATTGCATTATAAATCATAATGTTAAAATTCAATTTCTATTTTTTCCTTCACCAGAATTACTCAATAATTATTGCAATACTTATTATTAAGTATTGATTATTAGAAGTAAATGTAACTATTATGTAAATATATCAATATTTTTTATTATACCTTTGATGTATTAGTAATTTATATTATTTAATCGTTTTTATTTCATAAAACTAAGTAATTTTTGTTTAATTTAAAAAACGAAAACTGGGATTGTCGGTCTTTGAATGTTGCATCACATACTATTTTAAGTATAATATAAATATTTTATTATTTAAATGTACCTTAATTATGTTTTACTAAAATTATGATTTATTTTAATGTATTCCTTTCATTTTTTATGTGTCATTATTTTATATAACTATTATTATTCATAGTTGATAATTTGTATTAAATAAGATAACTGTAATATTAATATTAGTATTAAGTAACTTAAGATTTTTAAACAAATATTATATTTTAACTTATTAGTATTTCAATTTAATTCTATCATTTAACAGGTGATGGTTTCACATTAGAAAACTTTGCACAAATATTATTTTTATATAAAATTTTTTTAACATTTTAGGATGAAGTAAAAGAAAAAACCGAAGGCAGTCCAATTCTTTCTCATTTAAATGGTTCACCAAAAAAAGCTGTTGGTTTCATTGGTGCCATCAAAATCCCGGTATGTAATATTAGAAATTTTTTTATTTTAAATTAATTTATGGTCATTGATATTTTTATGTTTCAGGGTGTAATCGAATTCTCTATGTGTTTATTCTTTGCAAAACTAGTCAGTTACACTTTCCTATATTGGTTACCAAATTATATTAAGTATTCTTGTAAGTAGTTTTTAATATTAATCCAATACTATGCATAGAATGTATTATCATTTTAATTTTTCTATAGCTACATATAGCCCTTCACAGAGTGCAGATTTGTCAACATTGTTTGATGTTGGTGGTATTTTTGGTGGAATTGCTGCTGGAATATTCAGTGATATGTTTGGAAAAAGTGCATGTACATGTGCAGTTATGTTGTTTTTGGCCATTCCATCTGTGAGTGCATTCCTTAATTTGTTTCGTCCTAATGACTAATATTTTGAAGATTAAATCATTATTTTTTCTTCAGTTATATGCCTACAATTTGCTGTCATCGGTCAGTTTAATTGTGAACATTGCCTTGTTAGTGGTTGCTGGTGGACTGGTTAATGGACCATACGCATTGATTACTACTGCAGTATCTGCTGAACTAGGAACACATAGCTCTTTAAAAGGAAATTCCAAAGCATTATCTACTGTTACATCTATAATTGATGGCACTGGATCAATAGGTATACACATAAATATTTTTAGTTGTTCGGTGTTTTTACATTAAATGTGATCAAATCATTATTTGTTTTTATTTAAAATTAGGGGCAGCTGTTGGACCTCTTCTAGCTGCTTATATATCCAACCTATTTGGTTGGACAAGTGTTTTTTATATGCTTATGGGTTCCAATGTACTTGCAATATTGGTAAGTTTTTAAAATTATTTTTTAAAGGTTTCAATCATAATCAGTTATAATGGTTAATATTGTGAAAAAGTATCCATATAAATGTAGAGGCCAGATTTTTATGTTATTACTTATTTTTACTTAGGTTATTGAATATTGTTTGGGTGGTTAGGTTTCTCAACTTTTAACTATCAATCAATATATATACAAAATTTTATTTTGCATTAAAATGCTTTATTAGATGTAGACAATATTTTATACGTATTGACATATTTTAAGAATTTTTCTAATATTTGAATAATAAAAAGGCACTTTTAAAAATAGAATAGTAAGTAGGAAGTAAAATTTTTTTTACATTTTAATACAATACCGCACACTAGACTAAAATTACTAGAAAACAAAATTAGTTACAGTAAAAATCTTTTTTTGCCCAATGGCCTATGCTGCCGAGGGCTCTTTCCTAATAATAATAAAAAAAAAAAAATTTCAAGTTTTTTTGGTCGTCCAACATTTTTTTACCGGCACTTGAAAAAAAAATTGAAAATTTTAGTGGTCTATAAATAACACAAAAAAATCAAGAATTTGTGAAAATTAAACCGTATATATATAACACTAACATAAATATTTGGTGAAAATTTCAAGTATTTACAGTGATTAGTTTTTGAATTACAACCATATAAAAAAAATCGATTTGGTCGAAAACTGGTATTGCGTAAAAATTCCCGTTTTTCTGTAATTTTATTTTTTTTTTGAAAACTATTGGAAAATGTTTACTTTTGACCTCTATAATGCACCAAAGATATTCACTTTTACATCGGAAACCACCCTCAAAATTTGAAATTGAAGCATTATTTCATCTAGTTATGCTGTACACAGACACAAAAAAAAAAAAAAAACACATCATTGAAAAATCAATACATCCATCACTTCGTTCAGAATCTAAAAAATATTAAGAGAATATTTCTCTGTATTTTTAATGCATTATATATCTGATTTAAAATATAAAAATCTGGTCTCTAAATATTATAATCTTATTGGCTATTGGCAATGGCATATATTTTTTTGACTGTGGCTGTATATAATATCATGTATTATATCCATGCTAAATATTTTGATTTTTATCTAATGTATTAATTAATATTTGAAATATTATCATTTTTTAGTTGCTTACACGACTGGTCAAGCGAGAACTCCAGAATGTTGGCTAGCTCCAAAATACTCTAAAACTGATAAGACTTATAATGAAGAATGAAACATATTAGTTAGTAAAATGTCCTTGCTATCTTGCAATTGGTTAAAAGAAAAAGAAATACACAAGAGTTAACTTTTTGTATGGTTGTAATATATATCTTAGCTCCTAAGTAATATTTATTTGTATTAATATTAAGTTCTTCGTTCCATTTTTATCTCTTAGAGATTTAAAATAGTTTCAATTTTATTATGATTATAACTTTCTTTTTTTTACATTAGTGTAATTTTTTTTTAAAATATTTTGTCTTTCCCTAAGATTAACAACATGATTTACTTTAAAAAAAAAATTTATTATAACCGATTGAATGGCAAGATAATATCATCTATGCAACTTAACTTTTTTATATACTATACGTTGTGATCTGTGATCTTGTAACATTATGTATACTGCTCACTGGTATGATATAAAGATACCATTATAGTTATTTAGAGTTGTGCTTTGTATGACATATCGTTGGATTGTTTAAATTCTATTGACGTGATTCGTGCTAAAAATGAAATATATTTTATTTTATTAAAAAAAAAACAAAAAGACTGTGGCTATTAATTATTATTATTGATGTCTTTTTATGATACCCCGGAAATTATTATCTTATATCAATAGTAGGTATTTTATTAATATCTTAAATGGTGTATATAAAACTTATTTTACATATTGTAATAATATAACCGATAAAATTAATTTTATTACTAAAAATTATACTATGCATACCACAAAGTAATGAAATATTCCATCAATTGTTATGTAACTCTAAAAAATTTAAATGTTCAATTACTTAATACTATTTATGTAACATAATATAATATATAATTATAATATCTGTAGTTAATATTATACAAAAAATAAAATCTTGTTTCTGATCACTTTGATTTGAGGACATGTATTACCATCCCAATAAACACGCACTGTGCCATCCTATGCATCCAATAAAATCTGAAATGAAATAGAATGTAGATATTGTCATAATATATTTTTTGAGCTAACTGTGTGTTCACTCTGTTTTTATGTTATTGTAAAAATAAACATTTTCTTCAATTATACCTTTGGAGTTTGCTTAACGCTTGAGGGATGGTCGATGGTGGATCCTTGAGTACATAGTTCCGTATGCCAAACACATAGTCCTTGACATATGTGTCCCACACCACTTGTGTGATGTCAACGGGAAATGTACGTCGATCAACAAACGAGATGTCTTTGTTGAGCTCCTGGATGTTCTTGCTGATAAAATCCCACTGATGAAGTGCAAAAAATTCTCCAGTCCTTGCTGCCATTTTGAAACGTCTATAAATTTTCAACATCCTGTAGAAAAAAACAGATTGTATAAGATACTACATTTAATATTGTCACTTGTTAGCATCACCCGGAGACAATCCTACATACTTATGATGAAGAAAATTTATCTCAATAATTGTTTATAGAAATTAAGCGGGGATGAGCAGAAGAGACCCACCCACATCAAAGAAATATTAATAATAATAATTTTTAATTAATCACATTACTGTAAGTAGTGTAAGCTATGTATACTGGTGTATAAGGTCTAATGATTACTCATATTCCAAATATGTCACTGATAACTAGCTTTGGCCAAAAACTATAGTTAAAAATAATTAAAGCAAATAAAAACCTAAGTATAGTTTAAGATTGATAAATTTCCATAAATGTAGTTGCATTTTTAAAGTAGGTATTTAGAAGATATTGATGTTTAAATGGATATAATTTAAAACCTATAAAATTATTGATACTACAAAAGAACCAATCACAGTTAAAAATTCAAGTCTTGTCCAGGATTCATTTTATTAAACTTCATTTTTATGTGTTATAATATAATATTATCATATTATATTGATCCTTATAATAAACATAGACAAATTCAAGTGTACGAATGCATTCTAAAATGTAATCTGATTGATTTTAATCATAAATCTTGATCATCATTTATTTTCTCAACACTGACTTTAGGCTTTTAAGCTTGATGTGTACATTGATTACGAACATCAAGGCTAAAAGGGGTGAAGTATATTATCATGTTCTAAGGAGTAATATTTAGGCAATTTAAATGACATGAGCTATGATTATGTACGAGTAGTAATAAACATTAATATTGTGTGTTTCCGAGTTTCACTGTCGCGCCGTGTCGGGCGACCACCGCCGTATGTAACTATCACACGCGCACTCACGTGTCAATACATCGCGAAAAATGAAATATATTATTCTTGATGCATAACTAAAATCTACTATGCTCCGGCCCACCAGAGATCAGTACCGTCACGCGCATGCAGAATAACTGGCAGTGACGGAATTTCCCCCACTATGTGCCGTAATCATGGCGCACTATACATAGGGGATGCGTAGAATCTAACGAGTTTTGGTCGTATAGCGGTACTGATCTCTTGTGGGCCGGAGTATAAAAGTGGTAGTAAATTAAATATATAAGTCCATTTTGAATTTCCGAAAAATTGTGAATTCGTCAGCTTATAGACTATTCACTATTCTATTTAGGAATCACCTTTTTGATTTAAAATCAGATACGCCAAAAATATGCACAAATGTAATGCAATTATTTAATGGGATTATTGGAAAACATCTCAATTTCAAAGTCCTATAAAATTGAAAATCGAAAAATCCTAGATATTTTGTCAAAAAGTTCATATACATATTAATAATAAACAATTAAAAGCATTCTTTAGTATGTGCAATTTACCACCATTTATTGGTCTGTATGTATAATGTACAAAAAACATGTTTGATTCGATCCGCTTAACAATAAATTTGGCTAGAAAAACACTGATGGTGAAATCATATCATTTTTAAAGAATAAACCAACGACCATGAATATCGTTTATTAAGGGGCTAAGGATAGGCAATTTTTTTACATCCAAATTTGTTCGACGTGTTAGGCATTAGACATTACTACATTAGTGTTAGTACTATAATATATTTTATGTAGCTGTGTAGGTTGGTAATAAATATAATCCCTATAGCAATAATATTAAGGATTATGATTGTGTCGGTATCTACATTATTTGTCGAATTCAATTTTGAAAGAAATTTTCGACATTATATACGAATGTTAATAATAATCTAAAATGTTTTTTGTGCGAAATTAAATGCTGGGCAATAAGCATTTAGAAAACGGTTTTAAAATCTCCAATTTCTCGTATCGAAACATTTTTACAAACTAGATATTATAATTTTACATTTTAAACGTCTAATATAGTAACACGATTATAATATAATATTATGATCGGCATGGCCAGTGGTAACTCAAAGCTGGGAATTAACTAGTTAGAAAGTTAACAAAATAGTAACTTTCTAACTAGTTATTTTTCAGTTTATCGGAAACCATACACAAAATATTCCACCTATAACAATATAATATATAATTCTATTGAATTTCTTGTTTAACGTTTTAATTTTGGGTGCTCATGTCAAATGATTATTAATTAGTATTGGTGATCAAATTTTTAATGAAAAACCTTGTTCGACGGGTAACAAAGACTAAAATATTACTAAAAATCAAATTTAATATTGGTAGCAAAAAAGCTCTAAAAAAGTTTTCACCTTGTTAAACTTATCATTATTTATATTAATTCACTTATTTTGACTGACTGTTTGGAACGAAATTATACTTTTAAATGCCAGTAATTCAACTTTTGGTAACGGTTTTTGATAGTTAGTTGATTTTAAGGTTGCAATAGGAGCTTATAAAGCCATAGTAGGAGAATTGTGTAAAACCTATTTGTAAGTTGTGACACTCAACATATTATTATCCACCTTATATCTATAATTTAGTAGGGCCCCAGAGAAAAATTTTGGCGGGGCGGCACTTACAACAATCGTTAAATTCGTCACTAGTATGATTCCAAATTGTTATTGTTTAATATTCATCAATACTGATATATATATATATATTTACTAATATAATTTCTAATTTTAATCTTTAAATTTTAAGTTCAAAGTATTAATTATAAAATGCTGCAGAAATTTTAAGACACCTATTAGCCAGTAACTTTTTTTCTAGTAAATTTTTCTATATTTGTCATCTCAGACATAATTTGCTTTAAATGAAAATTTCGAAATTTTCGGACATATACTTTAAATTGTATTTCAATGTATTATGGCTAACTTCAATTTTAGATTTTGAGCGGAACGATTAACAATTGTCAATTTTGATGATCTCTTCGTGTAATATATTGAGTAGATAATTTTTCTTTCCTATTGTCCATCTTGTTCTGTAGTCCCTAATTTGTTATTTGGACGTATTATTATTATTTAGTATTTATTTTCAATTGTTGTTTGAACAAAATTAAGTATAAAGGTGTAATACATAATGTATAATATATACTACACATATACACATACGTCATAATGTATAATATTAAGGAGGATGGAACGTGACATGTATTAAGGAGTAATATTTAGGAATTTCATATAGCATTTAAATTTGATCTGTGTTTCTGTGTGAAAAGTTAGTGAATGTTAATATGTTTAATTCGTTAAGTCGAGACTCACCGTCACCACCCACATATAAATTGAGAAGGTACATATTATCAAATACCCATTTCCTCATAAAATTAGAAACATTTTTCTTTTCGATAAACAGTGTTAGTGACTTCAATCACCACGCTCATGTTTCTGATTTTAATTTTGAAAACAGATTTTAATTTTTTTCTAAATTCACTATGCTTTAACTTTTTTCCTATTCTACACCAATGTATTTAAATTTTAATTATGAATATGAAGCATAGATCATTAAGTAATGAATTAAAATTTATGTTAAAATTTATAGTCGGAATATGATATTGGGAGTTGCGATTGAAGTAGTGAGTTGTATTTCCAAACGAAAAGAAGTGACGCTCACTCAATAACACTAGGTAGGTACATATTATACAAACGAGTACTTAAGTTGTGTTAATATTTTTTCCAAGATGAATACGATTATTTTTATGTTTACATTAATTATCTTAATAGCAATATAAGTATCATGAAATATTCTTACTTCTTACCTAGATATATTACTTACTTTGGTCTTTGATTGACAGCTAGTTTTAGCTGAGAATTGTTTTTCGCATGCATTGATCTAATCATTTTGAATTAAAATGTTCAACTCATACCGCATACTATGCGGCGCATAGGTATATACACATTTCACAGTGACTTAATCAATTACCAAAGGTACACTCGATACCTAGGTTTATAACCTAACCTAACCTAACCTAGGTACAACAGAGCAGTTCCCTTCTTTCTCCCGATTTTTTTTATTTCAAGTTAAAAAAAAAAAAAAAAAACACCCGACTTTCCTGGGCTTGTCGTGACTCGTAAGCGGCAACCGCAACGACATATTATTATTAGGTACTATGGATAACTTCGTGAAGTTATTGCAATGCGTAAGACTCACATGGGCTTGGAGCCGGTGAGCCGCAACACGATGTCCAGCACGAATGCGGGAACGAAGTGGAACAGGATCTCGCACAGCCTGTGCACCATGCGGTTGGTACGGAACGAAAAGCCCGGATACCACTGCAAGTACTTGGACGGCGCGGTCAGCGAGTGGTACTGACACAGATTGCCCAGCTCCTCCCAGCGGAGCGGGTTCAACGCTCCGGACGTGCAGTTGTACACGCGGACGGCGTTTTGCCTGAAACACGGACGGACGATTAGTTACCTATGTCCAGCGTTTGACGAGTTCCTTATAAAAAGGAATTCAATCCTTTCAAAAAAAAAAAAGAAAATCATTCATTTGAAAAACAAACGAGTTCCTCTTCAATTACGAATAAAATAAAAATTCCTATTTAATCATACATTTTTTTCATACGAACAATATTTTTAAAAGACCACTTTCCGTTCCTCGTTCTTTTTTAATAAAAAGGAATTTGTTCCAGAAATCAGTTCCTTCCAAACACTGCCTATATCGGTTAGTATTATCATCTCATTATCGGCCGAAAGGCATATAGATAATAAAGAATGGATAGGCCATGTATGTGCTTATAACATATAAGGTGCTTCGTTCTTAGAGATCAGATATCTTCTTTCTCACAAAGGTGCCTAATATCATGTATTAGAAATCATAACCGCACATAGATAACAGAACAAAAAAGAAGCACCCACGTAAGTTTATTTGAGAACGTACGTGTTTAGGACGAACGGCCTATCCATCATCCTTAATTATCTAAGTCGACAGTCATACCTAACCTAGCTCATCTGTGTTCGAGAAATGTTTTAATGCATTTTCTATAATAATTTCGTAATCATACATCATAATCAACGACAGCGTATGAGTTAATTTGTATCGGCATAATAAAATTTAAATGATTTATTGCATACTTAATTTGAATTATGTGGTATTTTTTAAATATCAATAAAATTGCCTATACTAAGCTCCTTAAAAACCTATTCCAAAATGTACTAAAAATCAATCAAAAGAGTGATAATATTATAGTTCCATCTTTGCACAAAATTAAAAATAATTGGAGTCAGATCATAATTTAAGGTGCTTTTGCTATTAATAAATTATTATCCTAAGATTGTTTGATTGTAAGAATGCGTAAATGTAGTTACGAATATCTCGGAGGGGATACAGGTCTCTCATAAAGCCCTTACCACAAGGTCTGGTTTGACCGAAGATAGGTATACCAAAACATTTTTTGATAAATTATTTTAATTCTTTATTTTTCATCACATGATGTTTCATATATTTTTGTCGAACGTTTAAAAATTAATTAAATATACTGTATTTGTATTAAAATATCTTGAACCTTATTTCTATGTTTTTTAGTGAGTAACTATATTAAAATTAATTTTAGTGACGGTGTCACCATTATTCTTTGATCGCACCAATTATGTGTCACGTCTATATAAGTTTCTGATATTATAATTATTATCAATGCATTATAATTGATTTTAAATAGAAAAGCCTCACTAAACGTTTTGGAGCCATGTAGTGATTTTATGCATCGCACGATGGTACGGGGAAGACAGCGGTTTTGAAACACTGCTGTCATCCAAAGCACTTAAAATGGATGGACGCTTCTAGAAAATATGATAGGTTTAGCTATATATATAATTTTTATTGTAATATTGCATTACCGACGCCAGACTGCCTTGCTTTTATCGGAGAACAAAATACCGTTTGTTTAATACTAATATATATATATACGTACACTGACAGGGGACCACTACAACTCACTAGACATGTGTTTGGGGACGTTCATTGTAGGTGAAACTTATACATAGATGTCATGATTACAGCTCGTGCCAACTTATAGGTTCATATTTCTATTAAGTGATTTAAATTTTTAATACAATATGAACGTTACGATTTTTAAATTTCTAGTATAATCGAAAATTTGGGCGATTATTTTTATTATCATTATTATTATAGGTACACCAATAGTGTATTTGAAATTTTGATGAAATCTAAATTCGTGAAATTTCAGTTTTAATAATTTTTATTTTTATGGGTAATTGGCATAAATGACCTTCATAATTTACGATATAATTATACCTAATCTTTGGTATTACATTTAAAATGGTGCTTAACATTATTTTCACATGAACAAAAAAATATACAAAAATGTTTAAATGACATAATTTTATTAAGCTGAATATAGTGTAATAAACCATATATATATTATTTTCTTATTAACTTATACGTAAGTTGTAACGTTTAGATTGAAATTAAGATGATAAAGTATTGATCGAAAGATAACGGTGTAATAAATAATACAATTATATTTAGTCACAATTAATATCATCATTGCATCAACATTCGTCAATAAACCAAAAACCTAGTCGAAAACAGGACCTAATATACGTAGTGACACGCCAACCACAGCACTCATTGCATTGATGTAAAGATTTTACTAAAACTCAATGGCTATATAATTAATAATTCACAAATAATTATCCTTAATATTTATATTTAAAAAAATTTCAATGTTTCACGTTTTCGAGAAATATTTTGTACTTAAAAATATACTAGTTACCTATATAATATAAAAAGCAAGAGAAACCAAGTTGAGTTGAAAGCTGTTAGAGAAGGTCGAGAAGTAACATTTTGTCGGTTATAAGGAGAAATAAACGAAAACATTGAGATAATAAATGTATTATAATATGGTGACTGTTGTCAATATAGTATTTAAATGACAATATGTTGATACCCAGTGGCATAACTGAGTAAAAAAGACTAGGAAGGAAGAGAAAAATAATTTACTTACTTAATCAAAACAATAATGTAATTGTTTGGTTTTTACACGAGTTAAAGCTCGTTTAAGGCTTAGAAACAAATCATAGGAAAATTCCTTCCTTGTTCCCTATCCCCCAAAAATATGAAACTATTGATACTAATAATTTGTGACATTAAAATAAAGAGGAATTTAATCAACCGTATTCCTTTACAGCCCAGCGATACAAATGCACATATATGAAGGCTAACTGTAAATATACGGAATTATTGAAAAAAAACCACCGACAAAATATATTAATGTATATAATAAGAGGTATTGGATCAATTTAATTTGAGAGATTACCCGTAGGCATCATATTATAGTAAGAAATTTTGAATTTAAAATAAATTTTATCACAATATTGAATATATACGACGCACCTTTTGTACATTTCAAAGTAAACGTCAAAAAAGAATCTGTTGCTCGGAATAAATTAAAATGACTACAATGTGAAAATAAATTTTAATATGAATAGTTTTTTATATATCTGCATGTCCAATTGAATGTCGTGGAACATTTTGCTGAATTAAAACTATATAAAGGAGGAAAAGTCTTGGGAAATCGACATAATATATACGAAGTAAATATATTCATAAAATCGCTTAGCACAAACTACTATTGAAAAAAATAATATGTGCGATGCCTTTTACCATGATATTACTTATCTACTACAATCATAATAGCAATAAATATTATGGTGAAATATTACTAATATTTTATTGGGTATTGGCAATCTAGTCTCAGGAAATTCAAAAAACTCGGATGATCGTGAAAACTGTTATATTTATTTAGAACTTATCAAGTATTTGGGTAATTTTATTGATCAGGTATCTTGTTGTCAACACATGTATTAAAATTAAAGAATTGAAAACTTTTTCATTTCGTTTTCAATTTTCATTACAATATATCAATATTATTGTACAATGTACAAAGGTTGTATAAAATTTGATCTAATTATTAGGTTCTTGTAGAATAAAAGTTTCTTAATAAAAGTTTAATAAAGGATAATTAAATAAAACAGCACACGGTCAACATTCAAAAGTACGATTTCTTGATCCTTAATGTTGTTTTTTTTTTAAAAAAAAGTGCACATTTTATCGTTCAATTTTTATTTAGATGAAAAATACCAACACTGTAGACAAGAAAGAGTATTTGAGCTGTGACTAAGAATCGAACTGCACTCTACTCTGGCGCAGTGAACCAGTTTTTTCTCTCGATTTTCGCTAGACCAACTACTAATCTATTATAAATGATCTGAGATTTTTATTTTGTATTTTACCTGTATGTGGCCGTGTGCCAGGCAGACGTTATTAGCGTGTTCACTAGAATGTCAACAGGTATGATGTCCACACGTAGTTTCTGATCACACACGATACTCCTGATTGTGCCCCGTCCTATCTCCATCATGATGCCCGTAATGCCACTCATGTTGTCTACCCACCCTTCGAACGGCTCTCTCCAAGCAGCAGTCACTTTGAACATAATTTTAAAGTAAACACCGTCATTATTGTTGCATAATATTTATTTTTATTTTCAAAGGTTTGGATATTGTCAAACCACAGATCGCAGTTTTACCACGAAAAATGTAAATCACTAAACTTTTAGATATATACGTTAAAAATTTAAATACCATTTAAATAGTAATTTGCTGTTTGTTTAAAATCATTGCCGTTATTTATTATTACGTAATTTATTAAACCAATTACGTAAAACAAAAAAACATAATAATATGTAGGTGCAGATCAATTGTTACTATTGCTTTAAAGTGCGTTTTAGCACTAATACAATTTTCATTATTCGAAAAAGGACAATATTATAAAAATGACAAATATGTTTTTGAATAATACATATTTTACAATTATTTAAGGAACACCATTTTTTTTTCCAAACAGCTGTCAGGTTTTAATTTCTGCAAATAGGTATTCCTTCATTTAGATTACAAAATCCGTCTCTTCACGCTTTCCTTGAAAAATACGCTTCACGACGTAAATTATAACACAATCGCTTAACTCTTCGATCGGACATTTACAATTTTATACAGATTTAGTATACATATATCAGCCATCACGCACGATCCATAATTCATACCTATGCTGGGCCTGACGATTGCAGCTGGTATGTCGTCCGCTTGTTCGGCGACCACCCACTCGGCCATGGCTTTGGTCATGGTATACGTGTTCGGGTGGTTACCCTGCATCCGCCGACCCATCTCCCGCAGGTCATCCTCGGACATCTTCTGGCAGCAGTTGATCACGAACCCGGGGTCGGCAGGTGGCTTGTACACTGACTCTTGAATCGTCATCTTGTCTGCATTCGAGTACGCTGTCGATACGTGAATCATAGCCTGCGATGACAATTATTATTATATTATGGCCTATAAGTACATATTATTATTATTATTTTGGTATATTATACTGCCATTATTAAAAAAAAAACAAAAAAAAAAAACATATTATAACATAAATCAACGGTCATTATCCTTTTGATTTCGTGTGTTCGTGTGTAATTGTCGTTGACACTTTACCGGTTATTTTTAACTACCTACACGGTCAATGAATCTGTTGCGACAATGTAACTATTTCCAGTTAGAAAAATTATGCATTAAATTGAAATCATATTCATGTTAAAACAAATTAGGTAGAAAATGATTTTTTTTTTGTTTAATAACTGTTAAATCCTTTTAAATGCATAAAAACAAATAAATATTCATTGATTTAACAATTATGTTAACACCAACATCGAATTACCTAAACGTCTTATACTTCTGAAGCAGTTTTGCATAATAAGCTTTAATATTAGAATGAATTGACTTAACGTCCAATTTAAAAATAAGAACATTGTTAGTGTTTTCTATACAATGGATTTTTTTACGATATTTTAATTTTAAAAATTATCAAAACTAACTAGTGCTTACAGTACTTTTACTGTAACAAAATCACGAGAAAATTGGAATAATAATGTTGTTTACTTAAAAAAATTGGAACTGCAACATGCTGTACATATTTTTTCATGTTATACGCTGTAAGTCAGATGAGACCAGACATGGTGTCCTAGCTCTTAAGTTTATTGAACTTAAAATAAGTTGTAGATATGACTAGATGAACCCTTAATTTGAAAAAAAAAAATTAAAGATTTTTTGAGATCGTTTTGCTGCACCCGCCACCCACACATCAATGCCGTCTATGAACACACGAATAAATTATTATTTGTATTTATACATATAGGTAACATAAATATTCTGGAGTCTGGACCTTGCAGTGAAATCCGTGTAATTGGTACATAAGTACCTACAAATATGAAGTTATATTGTTGTTACTCACACATTGTCAATATTAGGTGAGAATATTGTCAGTGTGAGTGTTGCTGTCAAGTTAGGTACTTATACTTAGGTTAAGTCCACGCTTCACCGACTCGTTTACTGTTACTGTGTTCGAAGTTTAAAAAAAAAAATGCAATCGATTGTGACTTATGATCAGTCGAATACTACTTTAGTGGCAATCGTCAAAACCGCACTGCTCTTTCAAAATATTTAAAAACAAAATATGACATCATCGTTCAATATTTCGCGCACATGGATAACAACACCACAACGTGCCTTACTACCGTGCTTTACTCGTATTCCCAAAACAGGCGATCCAATAACTTTTCAAATGACGGCTGCAATATCAATTTGATCTTTATCGTTTTATTGTTTTTTACTGTTAATATTTAATCGTTATTATCACGCGTAATGCTCAGTAGATAGTAAGTAAGTTTACTACATATAAATTTTACACAGTTTATTTATAAAACTGTACCTACTCAATATGGTAAACGCTTATTACGTTCTATGTTTTACATACCCCAGTGGTGTATTTATTGTGGAATGAGTAGAAGAGGAGAAGGTTTCCACTCCCAGGAAACATATTATTATATTCCTATTATATTTTCTGGAACTTTTGTAGAAAAAAAAATACCAAAATATTAATGTTATTGAAATGTAATCGGAACGAATTGGACAAAAAATAATAATAATAATAATAATAATAATAATAATAATAAAGTGAGTCGTCGTGGGACGCCTGGCAGATGTGAAACATCGAAATTATTTTATAAAGAAAATATGCGTTAAAATTGAAAAGGATGGTTTATTAAAGAAAACACACGTTGCTTAATCAAAAAAAAAAAACATTTTAGATTTTTTTAAGAAAAATTATTCTTTATTTTAAAAGGCGGACCCAATATAGATGTTTCGTGCTTTCCAGTTTCCGTGCACTATAGAGCGTATCGATGACACGCCAACAGCCGGTCTCATCTGCCGCATTAGATGTTTCACATCAAAAGCCAATATTTTAATATTTTTTATTTTCTAATCGATAAAAAATTTAAAGTAGAAAATGTTCTACAGTAGATATCTAATTACGTTTTTGAAGTTTCAAATATTTTCATAAGTTCGTGTGGCCCATATGCAACGGGATGTTTAAATCATTTATTAAGTCTACTGAGCAATTTTCATACATATTAATCTTTGGATTAGTTAAAAATTTTTTTTTTTGAATTCGTACGCTATATAATTAAATATCATATTATTATATATGTCTAAAATATACAAAATGTGTTATTACATAATTATTATGTTACCATTGGGTGGTCAGTCACTTTTTACAACAATAGAACAAGAGAAAATTTCTCCTTTAGAGTTGGCTTTTGAATACTTTGTATATCAATACAAAACCGATGTACACGTGAGGAAACGGAACTGCCCGTCGCACAAACGCTGTAGACGAATAATTCATTGAAATACTATCGAATATAAATACAATCGAAAAAGCTGTCACATAGCGTCACGAGAAAGTAAGATCATCATCAAGTGCGATTTGCAGATTTTATAAAATTTAAAAAAAAAACTGTATTATGTGGACGTATAGTCATATAGACATAAAAATCATAAACGAATGATCGTCTACACTGCTATACAATTATAATAATAGTATAGGTACATTAAAGAGAATATTATTAAACACAAAAAAGTTCCTTGGCATTAACCAGTTAATAATAAGTCAAGTTTATTTTATAATATATAAACGTCGTGCAAAATTGGTTGTACACAATAATTGTCAACTCGACTTTTACCACTTATTTTATTTCTATACCGCGTTGGCTCAAAACTATCGCAATATTTTATTTTTTCATTTGTTCTAGATGATTAAGTTAATTCAAATTGTTTTTACTT
The DNA here is from genome assembly GCF_037042655.1 of Diuraphis noxia. Lineage (NCBI taxonomy): Eukaryota > Metazoa > Arthropoda > Insecta > Hemiptera > Aphididae > Diuraphis > Diuraphis noxia. The sequence goes on along the minus strand of NW_028301711.1, from coordinate 95,790,086 downwards.
CTAAAGAAATAGTTTTTCGGTTTTCTCCTGAGTATGAAAATCACGTTATTTTATGTTACTGATTTTTAATTTAGATAAATATAATAATCTGCCTTTTCCCGAATATAAAGGACTGTGCAGCGCATTGTCTAGAGATTCCACAAAAGAGACAGCGTTTTCAATTCATTTTCAGACTTTCAGTAAGTTTTCGCCATTAATTCGTCATCGACGGATGTATATGAAAAAAATCTTCTTCCGGGTACGTACCTTTAACTTTGGCATCGACCGGCACAGGTCGACGACTCGTTGCGTGCCTAACGTGTTGAGTGTGACAGCGGTGCGGAGGGTTTCGTTGAACTTGACGGTGGCCGCCGAGTGAAAGACGATTGTCACGTCCGAGCACAGCCTTTGCCTATCCTCAGTACTCAAGCCCAGGCCGGGGTCGGATACGTCGCCATTGATGCACACCACTTTCTCGAACGCTTTTTCCGCATCGTCTGTGGATCGAATGCGATCAAACACCTGCGCAAGAAAAACCACAAATCCCGTAAATATAAAATATGATATTAAGTGGATACCTAGCTACAATCTATATTACACATTATCTTAAAATACCAAATTAATTAAATGTTCAAAAATATTGCCTAACACACTTTAAAATAATGACCATGTTCTTGGCTTCAAGCTAAGCTGCAATCTGGACCCAACTGCACACATCGAATACGTATGTTGTAAAGCTTTAAAAACTCTTGGTCTTGTCATCCGATTAATAAAGGACTTTCGGCTTGTATCATCATTAAAAACACTTTTCTGCGCTCTTGTGCGTCCCATTTTAGAATATGGGACCGTACTTTGGAACCCACATACAGCGGATAATGCAAGGCAAATTGAGCGTGTTCAGCGACGGTTCCTGCGCCACGCTAGTCATATTCTTAAGATACCTTGTCCACCTCACGACTATACACCGATTGCTGTTCATCTTGGTCTGGCCCCCTTGGCCGAACGTCGTTATGTTGCAGGTTTAAAATTCCTTGCGGGCCTTTTAAACAACAATATAGATTCTCCAGTCCTTCTCTCTCAAATCTCCATTAAAGTTCCATCCCGTCAATCCCGTTCAAAGGATTTCTTCTATGTCCCACACGCCACCACCAACTATATGGCTAATAAGCCTTTAAGACGCCTAATGTCGTCTGCCAATGCAGAGCCTTCCTTCGACGATTTGCTAAATTTGTAAAATATTTTTTTTTTATTTATTTTTTTTTTTCAACATATTAAGCTATTATTGTCATCAGATATACATATTCTATATTAATGTAAATTGTTTAGATCTAAGTTGCTTTATCTGATTGTAAAATGTCTAATGTAAAAATATATATTGTAATGTAAAAGGGCCAAAGCCCGTATAACCAATAAAATAAAATAAAATAAAATAATACAACTCTACTACCTATTCGGAGTACTCTTAAATGCGTACATCTTTATTCTTGAAAAATGATATGATATAAATTAATAATTTTTTTATTATTCATTTTAGCAATTAAACTATATATTAGTTTGTATTAAAATGTAATTTACACATAATAATGTTGATGGTTGAGAATCAAATTATTAATGTATATTTTAAATATTTTATTCCCAATGTATTATATGCTTTGAAAATTACTTACACTTCTTTTTTTACATATATAAATGTTCGTATTATAGCTTGTTGAAAATTGTAGTTCTAAAGAAGTGCAATATAAAGTTGATTATGAAACTGCGTAGCCATTTGATAGAACTGAGTATTAAAAGTTTAACGATGTGTAAGCTATAAAAACTTCAGTACCTACTACACAAGGTGTACTTAAAAAGAAAAACGTGACACATAAAAATTAAAAATTAATGTAAGTTAGATCTATGAAAAAAATATGAAATTTACACGGATAATAAATAATTTAAGATTAAGCTATATAGATACCTACGTCTGAAAATTATCAAAACAAAAAAATAAAATAAATAAATAAATACATTTTGCAAAAAGTATGATATTAAAAAAAAAAAAAACTATATGACTAACATCTTATTAGATCATATACACTGGATAGAGCTATGATTTAAAATCTTGAAGCATAGCAGTTCGAGCCTGAAGTCATCATTGAGCATGCGCAAAACTATTTTATGATAAGAGATTGTCCGTCGTGAGATTAGGTTAATACCAGTACCTAATCAGTAATCACTAATCAGTAATCACACATTACTAGTTCCTACCCCGTCCCGCGCGATCTATTTCATTTTTAACGCATGTGCAATAATTACATCGGACCCGAAGAGGTCTGCTTCAAACATGGACTCGCGAGATATACGCTATACCTTTATCCAGTGTATATGATCTAAGACTAACCCCTAACATCAACGTTTTCACCATCAACATTTGTCTAAATATCAGATTACAAATAGGTAGGCTATTTTTAATTTATCAACAAAAATAAAAAATTTAATACAATTTAAAATTAATTTTATTTTCTATATCAAAAAATAAACAAATGTATACTGCACATGTAACATAAGACTCTTTTTTATATTAATTACGACAAAATTTATATTTTTTAGGTTATTCAGTCACACCTTGTATAGGCAATTTTATAGCTGCAGTAATATTCGTAGGGATATAAATTGGTGTTGACTATGTTCCAATTCACAACAGTCAATAAAAATGAGTTTTCGATTAAAATCAATTGAAAGTCGATATAAAGGATATGTACCTCGTTTGTTCGTATATATTACATAATACATGTATGCACCAATGCACCCTCTCAGGATGGAGAAGAAACCGAGACTCTGGGGGTGCGGAACATTAAATTAAATGTACACAACACAAACATTTTTTATGTTGTATATTTTTTAGATACACCTATTATCACTTATCATTCACAACTGTATACCGGATGATTAATTTAATGTACGACACTTATTAATCAGAAAGTATTAATGTTTTTGAAAATATTTTTTTACACGGTTTCAAATTATTACAACTACAAAATATTATATGTTTATTACTCTTGTAACTTTTTAAGTTTTTTTTTTACTTTTTTGAATATTATAGCATACAGATTTAATTTCATTATAGAAAGCAGAATACTTTTCCTAGTATTTGGATACATAAAAAATGAATTCTTCAGGATGAGTAATTTATAAGTTATAAATTTATAAGTATTTAAAATACAGATGATTCGATTGGTGTGCTAACATTATGCGGGATATTATCACTCCACTCCACTCATGTAAATTTTAAACATTGAAGACTGAATGTTGCCATTTCAACAAATAAAAACCTAAAACATATCGAAGATATTGTTTTTAACAACTAGAAGAAAAATAGTAACTATAAATATATTTTTTCAAAAACAATTATACTTTTTAAAATAATTAGTGTTCAATGATTAAAAAAATAGCCTGTATAAGTATAAAATATCCATCATTTCTTAATGTTAAATTATCATTTAGGGATACATTAATATATAATAATATTATAGGTATTCAATAAAAAAAAAAGATAACGTGATGAATAAAATTATCTTCAAAATCGTATATTATGTCTCTTAAGACACTATATTATTACCTAGGTACCCGGTTACTTTGAACGCAACGAACTAGAAATTCACAATTTCCAAAGAGTAGTAGTAAGTACTTATATGATTTTCCTCTTAATTATTTACAACTTTTAACTAGCAATGTTTATAATATATAATGATCATAATATGTTTCGGATTTTGTCATAAGTAGTTGGTCCCGCTGTCATGTAGGTATAGCGTTTTGCATGCTGCGTGCCAGCGTTATTTAATGTTTCGAGGGCTGCCTTTACAAACATTATAAACTTCACTTGAAACTTCTTGCAAAATGTGCGTCTGACACCGATCATCAATATTTATGTAATGAACATTAAACATACTTGATACACATAACACAAGACAACATGACGTGGTAATACTTTTACGTATAACATATAATATTTTATGCCGAAATTATGTAAACAATATAAAAAATACTAGCACGTTCGACCTAATCGCGTGATTATCTAATCTCGGCTAAATATCAAAATATCTAATCAGGTCTTACGCATAACGCATACATAATATTATTTAGTATTGCAGAACAATGTCGGTATCGTCGTTTCGATGTTATTAGGTACCTACATATAGATGGAAATATATATAGGTTGGTATTATTATTAATATTTCGACAATAAATCAATTAAACATTTTTTTTTTTAGTTAGCACTAACTGTAGGTACAGCAAATATGAATAGCCCAGTATAACTTATATTTCATTATTTTATTTCCACGTATTTATTTTAATTGTTATTTATTATTTATTGAGCTCGTATAATATTAAATAATAAAACCATACAACTTTTTATTATGAATGTAAACAAAATCGCCAATGAACTTATTTTCATTTATACGATATTGGTATCGATATAAATGTATGAAACTATATTATATATCGTTACCTAAAAAAAATATCGTACTGCATCACTAATAAGATATTATACAACCAATAATCATAGCAAGCAGTTTCACCTCAGCTGTCCATTATAGAGACACTACATATAATATATATATATTTAGTATTAGTCCTTGCATTGCATCTAATGGGCATTATATACACCCTCTGCCCACCATAAAATAATAATGCGTCGGTTGTTCTGGAGTCTGGATAATACCAAAATGACGCCAACACTATTTGGGATTAATACTAATATACATTATAATTTATAATATAATACACAATAACAGTGTGATGCGATCGGATTACGGTGCACTCTCGTCCTAATAAGCCATAATGATACATGTAGGTATTCGGTTCTTCCACCCACGCCTCAATAAATTTTCCACGGAAAGTCGCGGAGTCTGAAAAACTGCGAGCGTCTATTATATTTCACCTATCAATTGTTGTGTTTTACTGTTTATTGAAAACATGCAGCGGTTTACCCTGAGAGGGGTGATGGAAAGAACTTTTTTCGCGGCGATGTTTTTGGTCTTCTATAGCCTTTATCGATTTAATACATACATTAATTTTCTGTGTTGAATATGTAATACAGTGCTGTTTAAATATGACTACAACTTGTAGACAGTATCGTGAACAGTCATAGGTCGATTTATCGAGCTGGGTGACGATGTGGAGTTTCTATAATACTCTATATCAGGGATGGCAAATCCATGGCCTTGCGAAAAGATTTTGAGTCGAGTACCATGCGGAAAGAAAAATTCGTTATACTGAGAAATGAATTAGAAGAAATTCAGTGTGATAGGGCGATAGGTAAATTGATCGTAAACATAGGGGACAAGATTTTGAAAGTGTGGAATGAAATTCCAAAAGATTATTCCACTTTAAAAATAGTAGCATATGCTGTTTTGAATATTTTTTCTTCAACTTATTCATGTGAGTCATTATTTTCAGAAATGAATTTTATAAAATCTGATTTAACAAACCGACTAACTGATGAATGCAGTGCCGCATGTACTTTATTAAAAGTTACTAATTATAAACCGAATATCAACGAATTGGCATCAAGTGTTCGACAACATAAATCACATCAAAATAAATAATTAAAAAAGCAACATAATTATAATTATTATTTGTTATATATATTATTATTATTATTATTATGTACCTAAACTAACTTTTTTATACTAATACATTAATCATACAATCAAATTATAGCATAACAAAATATTAATATTTTTAATATTTTTTTCATGGCACGCTCTTTAAAAAAAAAGTTAATTTTGGGCACGTCGTGTTTAAAAGGTTTGCCATCCCTGCTCTATATATACTTAATAATAGGTATATATAGGTTATTATTAATATGGTTATTTCTGAAGTTGTGGTTATGGTGGTTAAAACTAGAAATCCCATGGTACCTACCACAGAAGTAAACAAGGTGAGTGGCCAATGGGATCGTGTTCTCAGAAATTTCTTAATGTTTTATAAATAGGGCACTATATAATATATTACCAGCAGTCCAACTGCAACTGTAACCTATATGCCTAACATCATAATAACTGCAGATGTTCTGACTATACTTACAAAACTCGATGGCTTGTACAAATCCCTGTGTGGGTAATAACTACAGTCATAGTATATATGTTACGGTCCAGGTGGATAAATCAGTCATTGTAATACAATGCCCGGACATTGTAAACAATGTCTAAGATATTTGGGCAAAGTAAATCATGCATATTCAATTCCCATATAGACTAGTCATTGTAATACAATGTCTAGTCATTGTATACAATGCTAAAACTGGTGTGGGCAATGTGAATATTAGTTATTTTAAAGTATTATCTAAGTAATTTATCTTAAGCCGGGATCCCACGACTCGTGTATTTGACGAATATCCACGAATACTCAAATAATCGGCAAGTTATACGAATATCCACGAATACTAGAATAGGTAATAAGATATAATATTATAATAATATAATAAGATCTATTTTGGTAATTAAATTCTCTTTGACTCGTGTCACATTTACCGACGATCCGCGGGAAGGTGGCGAATGACGAATAACGAATAGCGAATACCGAATATTCGTACAAGTACTCCATTCCCACTACTTGGCGAGTATCCACAAATACCGAATATTCGTCAAATACACGATTCGTCGTGGGACCGCACCGTTTAATGCTGTATTATAATTGTGTAGTATAGGTATTTTATGTGTGTAGTTTTTAAAATGGAAAATACATTTATTAATCGTTTAAATAATATTTTAGATTTTAAAAAACCTAACAGTACGTATTTAAGTAAAATTAAATATGATGAACTTATATTACATTTGAAAGAATTAAAATCAAAAAAAACGAAAATTCCAAATGATTATAAATTGATTAAGAAGTATGATACAATGAAAGTCTGTAATGTGGAAAGACTTGTTGTCCCAATAAATGAAGGTAACCAAATTAAATATTACGTACATAACGAAGAACTTTTTAATATTCTCCATTTTGTTTACTAATCAAATTTCTTAAAAACATATTAAATAAAATTATTATATAATGTTCATTATAATATATATTCATCAAAATAATTGTTCACTTGGCACCTGTAGTACTGGCCGTTGTATGCAATGCCTGGTTTATGTGAATAATTATCTACTTGGCTTGAATAACTTGGACATTGTAAACTTTGTCCGGTCAGTGTTTACAATGACCATTTATCCACCTGGACCGTAACATATACATTTATAATAAACAATAATTGACACTACAAAGTCGAAAATATCGATATAATAAGCAGTGTGCGCAAATAAAGTTATCTTCTATTATTAGGTACTACAACTGCAGGTTAGAAATTCGTATAAATTAAAAATTATTATTTCCTTCTCTTCAATTTTTTACAAAACGTATCTCAGGTACTAGGTATACTGAAGGATCAATATATGTATATATATTTTAAAACAGCTTGCTCGTCTTATATATACGATCGGTAAAAATATGTAATTTGTTCCTAAAATCAAAAAGGTGCATGAAATGGTTATCTTTCAGAGTTCCCGTCGAATAACAACGTGACGAACAACAAACCCTACTGCAATATCGTAATATAAGTATATAATGTAATTAAATATTTATGTGTATAGCTATCAAATACGTATCAAATAGGTCCATATTGAGAGTGTTTTATAAGTTCATAGCTGTTCGCAACGTCTCTAGAAAATGAGATACAAACAACGAATCAGGAAGTTTTGTATTGATATATTCTCCATATTTTCACGTAATTTAATAATAACGGGATAATAGTTTTAAAGCAGATTTAAAATATTATTTATGTACAGTACGAGTATATCGCATAATTATTTCGATAGTCAACTCATTTTAAATATTATACATTTTTACATAATGTAGCGAAACGTCCGTATTACAGTCTCGTGACGAAAAAAAAAATCGCATTAGTTGTAGAGAATTTCGTTCTATAGAATTAAATAAATTTGATTCTAATTTGATTTGGTCCATAAAAATATTTCGTTAAACAGAAAATATCGATAGATGGAAATTTGTTGTATGCAATTTTCACGGTAGGTATAAATTGAACTATATATATGGACGAAAACGTAGGTAGATATTTCTATATAATATGTATGGTATAATAAATCATATCTATATTACAATAAGTATAGAACTGTTCAACGATAAAAAATAGATTTTTGAATATAAAATACATTAAATTATTATATCAGGACAACTCGACAACGGAAATTTAATTTGGTCGGTATTTACGGCACGCGCGTGCAATTATAGCGGACACGAGAAAGTCTAAATGAGAGTACCCTCTAAAGTACGTGTGCCCAATAGATAAAATATATCTTGTATTTGTACGGTGTCAAACTGTATATTATGCATTATAGTTTGTACCTAATTCACAAACTACTTAATTGAAACAATATAACCGTTTTCGTTTTCCAGTCGTAAATTGCAATAACGCAGCAATGGGTTCGAAATAATTACTATACGTACGTATATTATGATGATAATATACGAAAACAATAAAGAAACGACCAGCGAATAAAAATGATATTATACGTATAGCGTTATCGATGTGCCTTGTTGCGGTGTGAATATTGATTTATCGTAGAGAATTTTTAATTTTTTTTTTTCAGTGACATAATAAATGTTAGGTATTTTAAATTTGTGATGTAGATACTTATTGGTAATGCACTAGATATAGGTACCGTGTGCCATGATATAAGTACAAATTAAATATTAATAATGAAAGTTCACTTGCGCTATGTATCAAAATTCAAAGCGTATCTATATGTTATTATGCATTAGCTTGCTATCCTTTAACACACAACAACGAATGCTAATTTTTTTTAATGGACGTGTAAAATCATGATAAAATTTTTTCATATCTATCAAAGCAACGTAATTTTTTTAATGTAATTTTTTTTTACAAAGTATAAAAAGTATTATATGTTATGGAACAATATTACCAACTGCTTTTAATATAAAACCGATTAGATTAAAACTCAGCATATAATATTTCAAATTAATAATTTTAATAGACTTTCATAGAGTAAGAATTTCAACTCTCTATTATATTTTTGAATTTCAACAAGAAAATAAAATGATTTTTTCGAAAACTGGTCTTGTGTATTTTCATTCTTTCCTAATAAATACATATAATGATATTTGGTTTTTCGCTTTCCTCAATTATTGCTAAAATTAGTGAACATTTCCATGTCAATTAATTCTAATTTTCGAAGTCAACCACACAAAGATTGATTCTGATGAGCGAGCCTCATCGTGTGCCAGGGACAGACAGACAGAACAAAAAGTGCGTTCGCGTATCGTGTGTTAATTTCGGGGGGGATATTGCTTACCGGATTTTCCAACAGTTCCTGGAAACGGCACTCTATGTCCTTGCCCCGTTTGGGCCTGATCAGCAGGTAAATGTTCTTCAGACCGGGACACGACCTGAGCAGCTTCTCGATCAATGCCTTGCCCACGAACCCCGTGCCACCGGTGACGAACACCGACGCGCCGTCGTAGAAGTCGACCACTTTCCCGTCAGCGGGGCTTGCGTTCCAGTCCTGGCAACCGAGGTCGTTGTTGTTGTCGGCCATCATCGCAATCGAGTGCAACGGTGTGATGTATTATATTCAATGATATATAATATGTCGTGGATCACTGCCGACGTCCCACCGCGGTTTTGAGTATCAGTACAGACCCTGTGTTCGGTGACCGTTGCCGTTAAACCCTGACGACCGCTGAACGACCGGACATTGTGTGCCGATATTCGTATGTTTATGACGACGCTGCAACGATAGAAATTCAATAAATTATTTAAAAAGTACAACGACTGCTTACGACTATATATTATAATATAATGTAAAACGTTCATTCAGTGAGTGAAAATGGAATAGAATATTGTACAAGGTGACGGTGGCGTGGGTGGTGGTGGTAGTGGTGGGGGTAGGGGGTAACGAGAGGAGACGCGGCGCATTATTATGTCACGGTTTTAGGCACAATGGACTGACGTAGTCATAATGACAAGTGGGGTAGAAGAGAGTCGTTGGCAAATGTCTCTTCCACGTCTTCTACCATAATTTACTGTTTAATAGTGTATATATTATATTATCATGTAATTAGAAATACTGAATTATCGCATTGATTGATGATGTGCATCAGGAGACTAGGACAGGTACTACGATTATTATTTTATTAACTTCAAATAATAATAATGTCGTGGTACCGTACGTTGTAATCTTGATACGTATTTGAGAAAGATTAAATAAGTTTAACTACTCTTTACTGTATGTTCTATTTTATTCATAATATAATTTAAATATCAAAATAATTAAGCGCACAGTCGTAACCTCACTAGATTTTCGACTGGTGACGCAGACTATAATACGTATCTTCTGATCTCCTCTATCCGTATTGATAATATACAGTGCTGTAGTCCAAAAAAAAAGCAGAGGGTATATTATAAGTTATAATATTAAACATTTATATAGGTATACTAACATTATGTATCACTTTGGTAGAGGGTAAATAACACAACACACGTACATTAATTGTACAAATTAAAATTAAAACTGAACATTTTACTAAACAAATATTACAGAAATTACCGCACTAATTTATTTTTGATTGTTATATTATTATCTAATAATCTACAGCACATTGCCGTCAATCGCCCAATATATGCATTTAATTATATACATATATATAAATTATGTTTTAAAACAAGTTGTCTATCTTAATAAGTGATTCTTAACATTCTTAGTTTTTCTATCAAACATATTAATAATAACCTAATGACTTTTATCTTTATATTGTTTGGTAATTTCACTATAACAGAGAGTATGTACGACCTTAATCAGAAGGTATACGGAGTTCTTTTAGAAATAACCAGAAAGTATACGGCGTATACCCTCGTTATACACTCCACGACTACAGCAATGATAATATATATGGATTGTAATAGGTAAAAAAAAACTTTTTTTTATCACCTTTGCTCTAGGCTTTACGCGTTCACCATGCATTGACTACAAATACCAACATTACATGACATATATCATAAAAATTATTATACTGAATGTATACTTTCTTACCTAAAGTCCATCGAAATAATCATAAAATAAGACGTATACTGGCATACTGCGTTTTGGGTTTACCGTTCTATCAACGCGTCTGGCGGCGGTGGCTTAACATATAGAAACTAAATTTTTAAATTACACAGCTATTAAGAATAGTTTTGTAAAAATGTATGAAATTATTCAATCTTTCATTTATATAATCACATATTTTTACATTTGTATAACTTGATAAAGCTATATACACTTTTTTGTTTTGTTTTGAGGTTGAGCAGGAATACAGTAATCATATTATTTGAACAGCGCTCTTCAATTACGTAGGTAAATAAAAATGTTTTCACCAAAATATTATAACGGAATTAAATTTTCGTTGATTTAAATTATTAAATTATGTGATTACACTTATTAGACTAATTTTCTTTACATGAAAATATGTTAATTACAAATCTGTAAAGAAAAACATAACATCGCGGAGACCGTAGAAAGTATAACATAATATATTATATATGAATAGGTATACATATTCTGAAAATATTCATTGTGTCCCGGATGATTGTGTTTTTTTTTTATCGATTTCTTCGTGCATACCTTGAGCTCCTTTCACGGCCACTAACATTTGGAAGAGTGGGAACTGCGCTCAGTGTGATTGAGTCTATAATTTGATGATATAATATTATTATGTATCATTATTGGCCCCCATCGCATATGCCTTAGGATTTATACTTTCGAGCGGTTTCTTGTTACCGAACAATAATATATATGTCTACGGAATTCCGTGTTTCGACCGCCGCCATTAGATTGCTGCGATTGCTTCCCAATCGGAAATTCACTTTGGTTAATAAATATAGTATTGCACCAATAAATGTTGTGGATATTTCAAAGCTATATGTATGCTACTTAAAGCATCATCTGCAGTAAGTGCCAATTTAATGCCTCGAGTAGTTGACAATTGACGCTTGATTTGACGTATATTATACTGGTACCTACAGTAGTTTATTTCATTCACTGACTTTTCAACAATAACCATATAATACGGCAATTTTAATTTTCTTTATTCTCTTTATTTTGGAACATTTGTTTGCGTTATATAACATAATACCATAAACAGATACAGTTTCTCGAACAATTATATTTATCGTTTTCCCGACGGTGCCGCAGAAAAACACACATTTTCAAATTCGATTCAGTCCTGACGTCCTGCATAGTCTTCCGGTCATTTGTACCCATTGAAATCGGACTTTGAGTTTGATATTTTGGAATGTTTCTCGTTCAACTTGTCGTCTTCACGTTTTTAGAGTTTTCCAGTGTAGCTGTCTGCCGTAAAATTATTTATGTCTACACGTTTTTACTTTTTTTAGCGTTCCAGTGTAGCTGTCAGCCGTGAAAATCATTGACCTTGTTCCATAATCTGGTTAGTTGCGCCTCTTTAACACACCGTAACAAGTTTTTAGCACTGGAAACACGACAATTCGGGACTTTGACCTACAGACTGATATTGAAGTAGGTTTTTTTTTTATAACAATCTTTCGGCGATCCGTGATCATTAGTTTCATGATACTATAATTAGCATATTAAATGTTTCAGATGTTTATAATTTATAATATTTATATAGTCTTATATATCGAGTCTTGTTACACATTATACGAATTCGGTTGTATATTGTCATAATGTGAGCGTGTTACTTGGATGACATTTACAGTCATCGCGACACGTTTAAGATATTCGATATTTAGCGCAGGTATAGGTACTGAGAAAAGATCGATAGGTAACCTACTCCTAAGGACCAAATAAGGCTTACTTCTTGTGTTCCAAAGTTAATCTATATACTCGTAAAACATGCAAAGCCGTTTGTGTATTGCATATGGACAGTGTACACGAATCACTGATTTTGATTTCGAGCAATAACTATAATATGCTACCTACTCGAAAAACAGTGCTTTGAGACATGCAGAGTAGGAGTATGATAGCATTCGTATGATCGCCATTAATATTACGTATTTTTATAGATCACCCTATATAATATATTTATGTACACCTTTAAATGTATTAAATTAAATACTTAAGAGGACGCCACATCCGTATTTGTCTTACAAACGCGTAACATAGCAAATTTACACTCTGCAGCAGTTCACGTTTTATTCCGTTAGCTTAAAAATTAAAATTAATAGACCTATTATGACCCTTGATGGTAAGAATATTTTTTATGTTTTGTTGAAGTTTTTTTACGATAGTTCAATTTTTAAGTGAGTTATGCGCGTATAATAAAATGTAAAATACAAATGCTCATATAACCCATTTAAACTGAACTATCGTAAAAAACTTCCAACAAACTGCAGATAGTGTTCTTACCATCAAGTTTCATAATAGGCCTATTCACTTTAATTTTTAAGCTATCGGAATAAAACGTGAACTGCTGCGCGTAAATTTGGTGTGTTACGCGTTTGTAATACTGACACAACAAATACGGGTGGTGCACACTCTTAAACGGACCTCTGATCATAGCCTAGCTGATATTCGTCGCGATGGTGGAACGTATTCTCTAGTATAATAATTATTGTGCGGCGATATCGATCGAAACGTACTTATCGCATGAGTTATATATGCGAGATAGGTGCTGAATAAGTCAAAATGATGTTATTACAAAATATTATTTTTATTTATACATAATATAAATTTCGACGATAAAAAAAAAGCCAAAGTTATTAAGTATTATTATCAACAAATTTACCAAATAGTTATCAATTACTGGTGTATTAAATAACATTTTAAATAGTTTGCTTTTTAAAAATTGTTAAAATAATATCTGTTGAGTTAACTTTATTTTCCTTTTATAATCATTATAGGTACACTTAGACTTAGTTACGAGTTTTTGTTTTGTGTATTGTCTTATTCTTATGAAAATTCCGAGAAAAATAATGATCATAATATGATATCAAAATTTGTATAAAAGTACAGTGAATCCAACAAAGATGAAATATGTTTATTTTAGAAATTTCAACTTATGAGGTTTTGGCATGTAGCCGATGTTATATTTGAAATATAAATATGGTACTTCATAGCCTTACGAACCTGCACGAACTCGAATATCCATCGCAATTTGATTACCATTTTAATAAGTAAATAGTTTTGTAATATGATTTATAGTTAGAGTAACACAAATATATTAGTCACAGACATAAATACTATAATCGTTATTGAAGTACATTGTAATAGCTACAACACTTTTTTTGTTAATTGATGTTTTAATCATATAACAAAATTATTAATAAGAATGGCAAATGTATGGTTGTATAGCTACAGAAAATTTTGTTCAAAACTTACACTATTTATCGCCACAAAACATTTGATTAGAATAACTTAACCATTTATGAATTGATACCGGTGTACTTTAAAAATAACTGTTCGTTTGGTAAAAACCACTTAACCGCTAGGCTGATGGTACACGTTTTTGTTCCTGCGACAGTACGACAAGCTAAGCTGACAAGTTTGGTGTTCTGCATCTGCATGTATGGTGCATTTCCGTAGTGCCAATTATATTATGCTCTGCATTACTCAATGCTGCGTTGTTGTTTACCACGAGGTTCAAAGTGTCATATTATTTTAAACTGTGCCTTTGAAGTCTTGAACTGTTTTTAAAAGTGTTTAATTTATATATTATATTATGCTCTGCTTTGCTCAATGCAGCGTTGTTGTTTACCACGAGGTTCAAAATGTCTTATTATTTTAAACTGTGCGTTTGAAGTCTTGAACTGTTTTTAAAAGTGTTTAATTTATTGTGCAAAATGGCCGATCAAGATGTTACAGATATAAGCTAACGGTTTGGGGTTTAGAAACCTATGTAAACATATTTAAATGTAAGTCGTTAAAAAAATAATAATTTTGATTAAAGCGCATGTTTTTAAATTTTAACACTAACATAAATATTAAGTATGTAGGACGTATACTTCCAAGTTAAATAATAAAATTATGTCCCTAACCCATAAAAATTAATTCAATTTGTTTGAAGAATTCAGAAGTTTTCTAAGATTCTAAGTTATAGGTATTAGGTATACCTAAGTGAATCTCAAATATTGTTTTCTTATTTTTCAAATAATTAAAATGTACCTATATAAAATATTATGTAGGTTAGGTTATTAGGTAGGTATGTATCATTTTGATTAAAAAAGTACTATATTAAATACCTAGGTTTTTTTAAAGAATTTGATTAGGTATTTATTGCCACCCATTGTTTATTGGCTCATGTACTTTTGTTTTCTTTATAATAGAACATGGAATAGATATATCTTGCTTGACAATTATCACCGAAGAGATGATAAAAGAAATAATACCAATGGTTGGCCATAGGGCAAAATTTAAAGTTAATCTAGAAGAATGGCGTAAAGTGATTACCCAAGTTAATGATTAATCGTTTAATAATAATATGGTAAGGATGTTTTACCTATTTTAATCATTTTTCCTGTTTACTTAATTGATTACAACTATAGGCACCGGGTTACCAGTTTAGCTAAATAGGTATTAGTTTGTTTGCTCAAACTAGTAAACAATTTGCTCAAAACAGATGTATTAATAATAATTGTAACTATAAAACCATACTGTTCTAAAGGGTTCCTAATTTTTACCAGTTTATAAATAAATAAAATAAAATAAAGTCGATAGGGGATAATGGGGATATGGTAACTAGATCTGTGTTTCAGATCCATTTTGTTATTTGTTCTTCCTTGACATAGAATTTACAATAGCAGAGATAGTGTCAATACTTAATATTAATAATTACACACTACATTCCTCAATCTAAAATATTTACTGTGACTTCAGCTTTGTAGACTATAAATTTAATTTTGATTTTATATCTTTTATTGAAAATTTGTACGGTAACATTAGCAATATTCGAGGCAATATTAATGCATATGCACTTGCCAATTAACATTTTGTTTTTAATAAACACTCGCTAACTGCTTGTCCATTACTTATCCTGTTATACTCTCATCTAAAATATTTACTTTGCTTTATAGACCCTAAATTTAATTTTTTATATTTCAAATTTTATTTAAACATTTTTTATTGCTTCTTGCTACCAAACACATTTTAGTTTTAGTTATTTTAAATACACATCAGTTAACTTACATTTTGAGTAAAAAAAGCATAATAGCTTGTATTTTTTTTTAGGACAATACTGACTGTCATAATATAATTATTGAAATTCCATCTACATCACAAATATTGCCCACTTCTAATTCACCATATTCAGAACTTCCTAATTTGGTAAATCGCGAATCAGTAGCTCTTACACCAGATTCAGAGAATTCTAATTTGTTTGGAAGTGAACCATCAACATCAAATTCCTCTGATTATAGCTTGCATTATTGTGAAGAAGCCACTACTTCTGCAAACATTAAATCTGCTCAAACATTAATGTTTATAATTTTATTGTTAGCACATTTTAAACTTTTTTTCATAAATAAGCCCGCGATTAAATTAATTTTCAAAATTTTTTTTTTATATAAGTGCCTACCTCATTAGGTACCTAGGTATTAAGATTTCCGGGGAAATGTAATGATTTTACGAACAATTGACATGGAACCTACTTGTATTTTTACTTTCGATTTTAACGTTATTTTAACCGGTACTTTTTTATCTTATTAATATCAATACATTCCGTCGTCCAAAATCTCATGCCTATTGGAATAATATTTTGTATACATCGTGCGCCTATAGATAGGTAAGCGCAAAAGCGCATTTTGTGAAACGTTGATATGACGTCATAATATTATGTATGGGTATAATATACTGATCGGCGGATCGATTGCAGTGCAAATTGATAAATCGTTGTCGACGATGAAAAACTCGGGGGTGCCGTTATCGCCAAAAAAAGAAACCATCTGACGTTTGATCGATTATTGTAGTCGTTATTTCCGGTCATTTATAAGACTTCGGCTAACCTGCTTAACCGACGGTGAACCGTTCCACGATCAAGATTACGACAATAACATAATACACAATACATTATAATATATAGATAGGTCATATATGTATATTTTATACACGGCGGAGACAAACGAGGAAACGGTAATAAATTACGCCTAAAAAAACAAAATATACTTCCGGTTCGACGTGATCTTCTGAAACGGTTTTTCGTTTTCGCGTAATAATTGTCAACTGTAGCATATATATTGTTATCAGGTCGTATTTCTACACCGTCAGTGGTGTAATTAGGAATTTGGTTAAGGGGGGATTATATGTTTTTAATAAAATTTGTAAGCCTCTTACAGTAACCTACACCACTATAAATATAAAATGTTAGCAGAAAATAAGTGTTTTTTTTTGGGGGGGGGGATCTACCCCCTCATCGCTACATTAATTACGCCTTTGTAAAAAAAACAAAAATTTAGTATCGATCAAAGTGGCTTATTTTTTGTGAACATTAGTCAAACTTTTGGCTAGACGAAAACAGCTGGCACATCTTGCACCCCGACTCCCAAAATGTAAAAAAAAAATGTCAATATTATTTCATCGATTATAGTTAAAACGGTATATTAATACATACTTTCTAATAACGTTAAGACAATTCTTAAAAAGATGAAACAATAAGATGTTTTCATTACTTAGCTTTATATCCCTATATATTTTCTAAATATTAAAAACGAGTAAAGCATTTGTAAACAATATAATATGCACTATACTAATTTACATTTTTCTTGTTATTCTTGCGTATGATTTCCAGATCTCCAGTTCATATATTTTTTTTTCTCAGTAAATGATAGAAAATATTATGATATTACCTAGTTTGAAATTGTATACCATAATAATATTACGAGAAACATCTTTTCCTACGTTTTATGTTATTTACTTAATCTCGTATAAACTTAAATTTGCAGTAAACCATTGTTATAAGTCAAAACATTGTGGATGATAACTATTATTTTTTTACAGTAAAACCTTTTTACTTGCGTATATATATTGAACAACCAATTATTATGTCGGACGAAATCGATAAATTTATTTTGGTGTGTAATATTTTTCCAAACGTTAAAATTGGTTCAAAGTTAAAATCCTCCGCCATCGGGAAAGATAGGAATTTGATTGGGTATTGGTATATTCTTGGTTATATGTATATTTTTATTTTTTATACTACACACAGGGGTGGCGATGAGGTGAAAAACGTCTCCGAAACAGAGCACTTTGCTGTGAGTCGTCGATCGACGTAGGTACGTGAGACGACTGCATGACACATTATCAACCATCACCTGCAGTTGGGACCTACGTGTGAGTATACATATTATATAGACAGCTTTACGAATTTTATAATCTGGAAGACTGTAGATATGTTTTTCAATATATTTTCTACAATAAAATTTTGGTACACGATATTTGATAATAATTTGATGATTCATTTGAAACACGTAAACGACGACTACCCAAATCGCAAGACTACCGTCAGTTATAATAACGATGGTAGCAGGTACATTAAATTATTATTGTTGTTCCTAAACGGCTAAACATTATGATTGCGACGATAATACTATTACCCGTGTACGTGGCAATCGCGATGATAATAAACAATTCTCGCGTGTCCCTTCAACATTAATGTCACATGCAATATATACCTAATATTGTATTATTGAATACTTACCTATACTTGCGTACGTTTTTATATTATTATACTGCTGTTGTTGTTGTTACGACAGTTTGACAAAACATCGCCTCTCCGGGCGCTTTACTCATAAGAAAACATCGTTAAAAAACCTAATAATATGTTTATATATACAGAGTGATTCGCCAAGCATAAGCTTATTCCGTTTTCCTTCTTCAACAGCCCATTTATTCAAAATCTGAGTTTTATTTTTTTTTTTAAATATTCATTTAGTTTAAAATGTTTTAGAACTTAAAATCCGTATTTTTGAATTTTCGAAAATTCGTGTAGGTATTATACTTTAATACTTTAGGTAGTTTGTAAACCCACAGGAGCCAACCCCCCTCCCCTTAAGTAATATAAAAATCTCAAATATTTGAAAATATGGAGTAAGTATATTTCAAAAGATAAAATTTGAATAAATTCGTTATTAAATGAAAAATGTGAGTGTGAGCATGTTTGGTAAATCACCTGTATATAATATATTCGTAACCGTTATAGTTTATAAACAGTTTCATGTACGTCATACGATATAAAAAAATGTACATAGATCGTTTGACGTGGCTATTGTTCGATTCCGACTGAATACAATTTATTATAATGACTATATATTATTATATGCGGTGGTACCTGTCTATTCCGCAGTACGACCGAGAAATGCGAGCAAATTTCTCCCTCAAAATAGGTGATATAGGCGGACTGCTGCGTTCGAAATTTGTAAAGGTATATCTATAGTTTGGACACAGAATAATTATGTGGTTTCAATATTCCTATGAGCAGGACTATCTGCAAATGATCGGTCGAAATTTTAACCGCACAATACCATGCCGTCAAAACTTCAACAGTTGTGTCACATACAGTGAACACAGAGTGGATACGCTTTATTATTAACACGTTTTGTTATGTCAAAAAATATTAACTTTTTTTATAAAAATTTTAAATCATGTAATAACAAAAATTTTCAATGAAAAAACTAAGTCATATCGTTATCATTAAAAATAAAAAATGTTTAATGACGGCATCCTTAATTTCATATTCCAAAATTAAATATTTTTTTTAGAAAGGTAAGTAGATAAAAATACAATTTTCAACTTGTAGTTATACCACTTATACCTCCTACTTGTTAATTAGTTATAAACTTATAATAGCAATTATAGGTTAGATTATTAGAACGGAGTATGGAACCACCAACCTATATTTTGCTGGCTATATACCTACACATTGAGCCTGTATTATTACACCTATAGACACTTCTGGGACAGTAATTATAAAAGTGTAATTGTTGTGTTTTTGTTTAGTATATTTAACTTAAATATTATATTATCGCAGTTGTAGTCCAAGTCTTTGGTCATATTTAAGAAGCAATGACATCGACTGGATATCAAACACTATTAGGGGTCGATGGTCCAGAGTCCAGTATAATAATTTCTTTTTTGTGAAATACATATTTTTCATGTTTGGCTAAAAAAAATATACATTATTAAGGCTAATCTGCTTACAATGTCACATTCTCACATGGTACCACCACCACTATTTATTTGAAGTTAAAAAACGCTTGCTCTGCAAAACTTTTTAACTGATGGGGTTCTATGGGGCTTACGCATCGCTTAAGGGTGCGATGTGAAGAGTTTTACTCCCCATCTCAGACCATCACTTTATTAACATAAGTGCATACATATAGTCAAATATATTCACAAAGTCTGCAAAATTCTTAACCTATAAAATAATATAATATATTTTAGTTTAATATAAAGTAATCAGCATTATTAAATTATTACAGTTGCTCGAGGGGGAAGGGAGAAGACGTTGACCTATTAATTATTATCAGCCCCAATTCGCTATACATTGCAGCCACTGCGTATACCTATATATATATATATATACCTATATATACCTATCTATATGTACGCATTTAACCTATATATGGCTATACAACATAATACATTTCATATTATATATAACATTATCATCGCCTAGGACAATATAATAGGAATATATTACTATACGTTAAACCGGAATAGGGTCACAGAGATCCATTGTGCATTGTGCATAAAATATTAAACTGCACCCAACGTACCTATTACATACACATAAACATTGTAATTTTGTATAAAACATGTATGTACATATGAATTTATTTTAGATGTTCGATAACTTTCGAAATGCAATAGAATTTTAGTGACTTGCAGTGTCTGAGGTCCACACACAACAATAATATTATTGTTCGTGATTTGTACTCGTAGTGCATAATATTCACTTCCGACTACAAACCGCAACAAGGTAAAATATATTTTATTTTGGCGACGAGAAATCTTTTCCGTTCTCCCGCGAGAGAGGTTATCCGACTATCTCTCGGCATACCTATTACTTATATATAATGTAGTTATATAATATCATAACACTATAACAGTAAGACAGTTATATAATATACATAATTGCAAATATATTAATATATTGAAATTGAAATTTACTACCGCAAATAACTTGATAATAATCATAATAATTATAGCATTTTAGTTGCTATAAGTACCTATATATTATATGATGTTGACCATATATTTTCAACTGACCGTTTTTTCTACTCATCGACCCATCAAACTATTAGTGTAACTGTTAATAGTTATTCTAATAATAATTGTGATTTAATGTTATACCTATACCTACTAATTGTTAAATAAATAATTACTTTTATTTTTAATACAATAAATTATTATTTTATTTGGCATTAATAATGATATCGCGTGAATATTGCACGTCAAAAATAATGTCTGCAGCATTACGGCGTCTCGTTTGACAGTCTGACATTAAGCGATTTTATTTTTCGAGTTCTATACGTAATACCGTAACACTGCGTTCATTATATAGGCATCTCAATACATACTCACTCAGTGCCAACTCTATTGGCTTATAAGTTATAGATGATAATAAATGCCACTTTTTCCGAAATAAAATATTATTGCTCTGGTAGACTATCGAAAAATAAAACGTACCAATAATATAGGTAGATAATAAAAAGTAACTATTATTGTATGTCGGTAAAAAGATATAATACTATTGCGTGGACCTGTGCTTCCTGTTGCATTAATGTATTATAGTACGAGGGAATAAAAATACTCAATACCATAAGTGTAGTTGTGTACCTAAGTATCTAATACCCAATAACTTAATATTTGAAAGCGAAACATATTACGTGGAGCGATGCGTTTAAAAAAGTCGTTTGCTATGAATTAATTTTTTAAAATTCAGGCGAACATAATATATGCGTTTCGAGAGGGTACAAATAATAGTTACACTATATCGAGTACCTAACCGCGTAGGTACCTATTCCACGGTACAAAATTGAACTACCAATAATTTTGTCCGCCACTCGCTAGTATCGGCAAACAGTACCTATATTATATTTTATTACCGCAATAAAATACCTACACTTTCGGTTTCTGCATGCAGAAATATAAAAATATAAAAATAAATCGATCACCGATGTTACGTACACATTTTTATACAATATATCTACTTTATAATGAACAAACGACATGAAGTATTTTTGTCTGCTGTGGGGAAATCGGAGTGACATGTGGAAAACGGATTAGAAACGAGTAAAGAACGTTCCCCGCTCAACTAAGCATGTGAAGAAAAAAAAACATTAATAAACAAATAAAAGTTGCATGAAACGCGGTGACGACGGTAGAGATATCGCGTGTCGAATTTGCAATCGAAAACATTAGACGACAGACGTGTACATAATATACATTTTATATATATACCAATATACATGCGTGCGTGCACAGCTTTATGGTAGTAGATATAAAAAACGAACAAAAAACTTAAACACGACACGCGCTGATGTGTGTATATCAAACGCTTATAGGTATATGTTGAATGTATGTTAAAATGAAATTTTTCCACTTATCGAGCTGTCTACTGCTGTATAGTTTGAACGAGAGCGCAACGTATAATATTTATTACCTACACAGCACACAGAAGTGTTTATAAGAAATTGATTAATTCTTGTTTGCCTCTTTATTTAAACTACCTACTTAACAACAGTTAATAACCTACGAACATGACGGAATCGTCATTGGCTGACCGTGTATATAGGAGTAAACACTTAATTTATTAGTTATTAATTAATATTACGGTATATCACTTATTAATATAAATATATATAATGCATCAACATCGAGGATTTCTGACAAATTTACCTATTAACACGTGATCGTCATATATATGGATCCGAATTTCAATTTAAAGTTAAAATTATTTTTTGGATGCTTCAGGACAATTCATTCCGCATGCACATGATTTTTTGATTCAACAGATTATCATTTAAAAATGAAACTTTTACATGCTTTTTCCGCTATTTTTTCCATTTGCAAAATATTTTTTTTTTAAAGTTAAATCATATTTTATTAATTTTTTGTACGAGCCTTAGTGTAAAATAAGAAATTTAAAACAATATATATGTAAAAAAAATAAATAGTTTTTATAATATTTTCTTTAATGTAGTAGGGTACCTACATCCCGATCGCGTTTATTTCGAGTATATACTGATTATGTTTTATTATGTATGCCTAAATTTGAAAGTTTTTTATTTTTATATCGCTAGTTTATTTAACTTAAAGATGTGTTAAAAAATACAGAAAGTTAAACTGTTGTTTTACTCACGCTCGCGTGACGAATTTGGATCATTTTTTTTCGAGGTCATTATTACATTGAAAATTTTAAATACATTCATAATTAATTTTCAAAGCATTTTTTGAGAATGTTTAGGGCATCTATATCTGGGTCTTTATCATCATAATTGATGTGGTGTGTGTTTTTAAAGTATAGAAATCTGCGGTGATCACTTATTGGTCGACCACAATGGTTTTTTCCACTTCTGAAATGAGCTCTACGTATATGAATATTGAGGAAACAGTAATCAGAAAAACAGAAATCAGTTATCAGATTCTGTATAGTAATTTATTTCAAGAGTGGGTCAAAGGTGTAACAGGGGATGACTAATAAGATTTTTTACATCACCTGTCTAAAATATTTAAAAACTGTGTCAAATTATTTTAAAGTTATGGATTAATGATTAAAATTACATTTACAAATCACTATTCTGCGATAAAAGAAAATAAGCTATGTACTTATTCTCATAGTCCGTGAGTTAGTTTACTAAAAATGGTATACGTATAATATGTACTTATCAGCTTAAACAAAATGGATTTTAAATTCTGAACGGAGCGATGAATGAAATATTACTTTTACAATATTGTGGTGTGTGTGTGTGTTTTGTGTCTGTCATCACCTTTTGGAACAAGAAAAAATGCTTTGATCTAAATTTAATTAAAATAACGACGATATTAATTACGCAACACTTATTTTTCACAGAATAAATTTTATTATTTTGTTCTAAATTATAATTCAAAAAGTATTGATTGAAGAAAAATTACACTAATGCAGCTTAATTACGAAATCTGTGCGGAGTAACCATGTTATTTGCCCTTAATCTACCTGTCTCAAACATCAATATTGATATTCAGTTATTTTTAAAACATTTATCTATTTTTGTAAAAATATATTATTATTTATTAAGTATTATTATTTTTTTTAAAGTCGATAATAATCAATATGATTCAATTTTGTGTATATTTTGTGTACTTATAAAAAATAAAAATAGACTGCACGCATTAGATATAATCTAATGTATACAAAGAACTTATCTATATGAACATATTATTATATAAGCCAAATATTGATAGGTACCCTAAAGCAATTGCACATCCTCGTTGAAACGCAATCGTCCCGAAAAACGATCATGTCAACCCTTTTCCAACTTGGCGTACAGTCCGATTGTCGTGTATAAGTATATATTATTGGCCATGCATAAAATATTCAAATATTATTCAGAGTGATCCACTAAACATTCTCACCACTTTTTTTCTTCATTTTATAGTGAATTTATTCAAGTTCCAGTTTTTAATTCCTAAAAGGTATTTACCTTTTACTTAAAATCCATATTTCAAAATTATCAATATTTGTTTATACATTACATGAGTATTATCCTGTAGTGATATTAACTTATACTTTTAAAATGAAGACCACCCTCATTTTTAATGTTAATTATTTTCAAAAATGTTGATGCACTTAATTCGAAATTCGAACCGATAGTTTCACAGTTATTAATATGTTTATATACTCCTTAAAAATTATTTAAAATATAAAATTGATGTAACATCGGACATTACTGCCTTAGTACCTATACAAAGCTTAATAACTCAAAGACCATTCGTTCGAAATTTTATTAGTCAAAATGTTCTGAATCATTGTATTCACAAAATTATATAAGTAGGGACCTATACAGTAAAAAAAGGAGTTCGGCATTTGAAAAATAGAAGTTTGAGTGCCCACGAACACTATATACTTTTGTAGGTAGTAAAGACGCAATATCCAGAAAATTTGAAAATATGGTCTTATAATATTTATAATATATTATTAACATATTAATACACAACGCCGGCAATATTATATTTGATTTTATTTCGTTCACAGCGGTTCGTCTGGAACTCTGGACAGTTCGAATTTCCCCTTCCCCTTGCTCCTTTTTGATGGGCGGTGATCGCGCAGTACAACACGCGCGTGATGCGCTCAAAACGAAATAATTGTGTTGATTACCCGCGTGTTGCGATGCTCGATGAACGAAATCGTTTCGTTTACGTCCGGCCGTGGTTTTATTCGTTATACCTACTTACTTATACAGTTGTGTAATAATATTATTATTATGTCAAATGTATATAAAAGTGTTGTTATACTGGTGCGTGCATGCGACGGGACGGAAATTATTTTCGCCCGTTTACTGTAATATTATAATTATGACGCATAAATTATAGCTATCAAGTTATATAAATTTGGCTCTACAAACGTGCACAATAATTGACAAATTAAAAAGTCAATTTTCGTCAACTCAATAACTTAACTAGGCAGCTATTATAGAAACCCGCCGTGTTAACTACTACTTTGCTTTTCCCAGTAACTTAATTTGAAAAATAATCCGTCAAGTTAAAATCGTGTTAATATTTAAGTACTTCATAAAATCATAACTCAAAACTATAGCTATTAGTTAATACATAGCTATAATTATCAATAAATTTAATTAAAACTAATTATTAATCATTATTCTGTATTTGGGTATAGAATTATTATTTTAAATACAAATAAACAAATACATAATAATATTGTATGCCTTTATTTAATATACGTATTATTCGATATGAACATCTAATTGCCTAAAGCTTACATCGCTACGATAAAGCTTGTGTTGATTTAAAATACATTTTTCCTCGTATAAGCTTTATGCAATTTACACTTTTAAAGTTAAATAGGTATACTGTTCGTCAACTATATAAACTTAAAGCATTATGTTTTCAACGTATAGACATAACTAAACTTACTCAAGTTGGTTCAAAATTTGTCATTAACTTGTCATTTTCGTTTATTACAATATGTATCACATATAATG
The DNA here is from genome assembly GCF_037042655.1 of Diuraphis noxia. NCBI lineage: Eukaryota > Metazoa > Arthropoda > Insecta > Hemiptera > Aphididae > Diuraphis > Diuraphis noxia. Next base: position 95,763,895 of record NW_028301711.1, on the reverse strand, counting down.
TAATTTCAAAGATTCAAAATAAAAACAATTTAAATTTAAACTGGAATTTTCATCGAGCACTCCCTTTATAAAGTACCTATATCGTTATAATGTGTTATTTATTATCGTCATGCTATATAATATACGTTATTGTATTAATACCATACGTTATCCCTGTTGGTGTTTCTGAAGGGTACACGCGGGATACCAGGATACATAATCGTAAAAATCCATATACATTTTTTTAAATGTACACCGACTATGCCATTGCATATTTCATATTTCATTTATTTTATTATTTTACACATAATATTGTAATAAATATACAGTAATTTATACTAAAACAAAATTAGGTCCTCTGGGTTGGGTAAGTGACACACACGGGTTACGGGTAAGTACCTATATGAATATTTAACTTTCAAAACTGCGATAATACCGGATATGTATTGCATCACTAATAGTATAATGAACCAAGTTCGAATTAGGCTTACTAAGGCTTACTTACTAAGGCGTCTTACTCAAAAACTGGTCGTTTTGTTTAGAACCATCATATCGCGTCTGGATAAATATTTTCTGGCCAACATAACTTTGCCCTTAATTGTATATTTTCTTCAAAATCTGTAAACTGAGAATAACATTACCTTTCTATATCTATTTATCCGTTAAGGTCTACGGAGTGAGCGGCTTATTGTTATTAAAAATATAAAAATTATGATTAAACATATCACACACCGCGTTGCACTTCCGCCCCAACTATTCCCTGCGATTATTGACATGAAAAGAGTCTTGAACACTGCTTATCACTGCCTGTATAGTGTATACACTGTTATTATACTAATAATTGTCAATACAATCGTTGGAAACAAGGGAGAATTGTGTAACCGTCTCGCGGGTGTAAAAAAATAGAACAAGATTGGTGCTGGACCGACGCGTGTGATCGAGAAATCTTATACTAATCACTTCCTACTTTTATATTTTATATTACAGCATTATGGACTAACGTCGTGCCGCCGCCGTTACACACGAATTCGTGGAATCGAAACTTTCTAGACGTCACATCCGTGGTATAAAATATATAATACGTAAATATTTTACACATGTAGGTACACATTATTATTACGACCCACGTACAGGTATAAACCAGAATCTCGTTTACGACCGGAACGACACATTATAATGTAATATAATTATTACATGCGAGTGTTACGCGTCCATATATATAAATATATTTGTGTAAGTATGTGTGTGTGTGTGTAATATGTATATTGCATACGAATATACGACGTAGGTACGTGTGTACAATAATATAATATAATATACCAACAACATAACATAGTACGATGATATGCGTAATAATGACTACGTAATAAAGTGCACCAGAAACATTACACGTGCCGCCGGGTGTCGATGAGACGACGACGGCGTCGGAGTCAGGAGACTACACGGGTCAACCAGTTCCACGTGTATATACCTATATATAGGATGATTCTTTTAAAAGTAATAAAAATAAGCATCCCCCACTAATTACCTCGAAAATCACCGACGATATTGAAAGTATTTTATAAATATCATCATGCGGTAAAGACGTCATGAAATTTTTTTTCACTAGTTATTTTTTTTATCATCGTTATTTATTAAATAGATACGTTTTTACTTTTATAAATGACAGGCACCACAGACTTTTGATTTCATGAATAGGTACTCAAATGTGGAATGTTTTTCTGAGAACTTTGATGAATAAAAATCGAATATCTAAAGTTTCGTTTTATATTATTCAATGAATTCATATTATTATAATAGTTAGTTAATTGATTTCTTTTAAAAGGATTTCTATTTTTTACAATTTTCGATTGCATTTTCAAGAGATTTGTCCAACCACCTACGGCTACACTAATAGTGAATTTATATGGACATGTCACGTGTGGCATAGGCGAAAACCCCGCAAATGTTATAGTCTCGTATTTTTCCGATTCCGAATATTTTTATGTATAAAAATCGAACGTCGAACTAGTTAATTTGCTATCAAATTTTGTTGTTGTATGTGCTTCAGTATAGATTAGACATTTGTTTGACATTCGATTTTTATACACAATTTTTTTTTGGAAAATGTTTCTACTTAAAGATATATATATATATAAAAAATGTGCGTTGCCAGTCACAAAAGTATATACCAATACATATCTACTATAATTAAAAAATTTAATATGATCTTTTTCAAAAGAGCTGTTTCGTTATGTCATAAACATAAAACTTACATTAAAAAAAAAAAAAATATTTCCAAAAACGTTAATGATATTTGAGATAATGACCATATAATGATGAATAACTGTATAGTGTATATTATATTATTATTATTATTAATTCATGACGCCCCTTGTCGGTGGATGGATAAAATATAACGTAATCACTTCCGCAGAAGTCCTCCGTTTCGAATCGATCGCTTTGAGTAGATAATATTATATACATTATACACACTACACGCTTTTCATCTACGTATCTCATATACCACGTACAGGGAGATTTAGTTACCTTCGTAATATATACAGTGGACTATTTCATCTATCACAGAATCACATAATCAAAAATAATATACAATATGTTATAAAACATTAAAGCTAAAAAAAAATCTGTAGTTATTATAATTTTACATATCCCTCATCTGGATCTTTGGGCACAGTAATATTAAAGGTAATAAAAAAGAAGACGAAAATTCCAAGAAAGCAACAAAATCCTCAGACGTCCAAAAGCTAAACATTATAACATATGCAGATTTAAAAAACCAAATCAAAGAACGCATACTTCTCAAATGGAAAACGCACTGACTTAATCAAAATACTAAGCTAAGGAGTATAATAAACAAAATCTTGAGCTGGCCTAATTTCCCCCTCCCCGAATATAGAAGGGATAAGACAATCATAAACAGACTTTACATCGGTCACATCCGTCTTACACATGGATACTTCATAGAAAAGGAAGAAAAAACACGGCACATTTCTTGTGGAACTGAACTAACAGTCTGCCATCACATAATCATTGAATGCCGCCAATTTACGGATGAACGAAGAAATTCAAGCGTACCCATCACGTTGGACACAGCTATCGGACCGGACGCTACCACTATCGCGCGGGTTTTCAAATAATTCTTAGAAAAAACCAATCTATATAATAAAATCTAAAAAAAAATTGTGTCTACTAATTGTGAGTTGTGACTAATGGCCTTTACTGCTGATGTCAAATATGATCAATAAAAAAAAATTCTAAAAAATATAAAGGATAAAAATCTATTGAATATTTTTTTAAATAATTAACATGATAATATAATATATGACATTATGATATAGAATTTTAAAACTCTCCAACAACACACGGCTACCGTTTCAGATACCCAAAACCCGTGAGCACCACGACTGAGTTCTACGATCTGTCAATACTGTGTGTATTTGGGCAAATTTTCAAAATTTTGGACTTAATTGAGTACTAAGCAATGTATTTATAATTATCTTTATTGTATGATCGATTATTTTTTTTTTTTTAACAGCTGCTACAAAAACAATAGGTAGGTACCTAATTCCGAAACAAATGGTTTAAACACAAATAAAAATGACAAATCGTTTCGCTATACTGCAAAGTGATATTTTTAAGAGTCTACATATAATTATTTCAAACAGTTTTTCAGGATGTTTATTGATTATATTATGTCATTGAGAAACTAAAAAAAATTATATATTTTTTATGTTCATATTTAATTTCGTATCCTAAAGCAGAACATTTTAAGGAGTTCATACTAATAATCCATATTTCTAACGAGTTTATAATTAATTATAACTCTCATTATTATACTCGCAAGTGCTTAAATTACTGCAGATCAGTAGGTATAGCAAGTAGTATCAAAGGACCAACATTTTGATTTTTGATGGATACTCCTGTGTCGCTATATACATATCAATGGTATAATCAATAATTATGTAAAAAAAGTTAAGACTTTTAGAACTAATTAGCGTATACACTTAGGCGGATCACCTTGTACAATATTATAGCATAATCATAATACTATGATGTATACTATCGTGCTGCTGTATTGACCGAGATGTCAAAGCAGTCTTCCCGTCGGTCGTTTATTCGATTACGTTCGGAAGTAGTCCTTAGAAAATATATATTAATAAGTATCTATACTTAAAGGGTGTATTATATACGTCGTAGTTTCATTGAAAATGGCCATTAATATGGGGGTGGTTGTTAAGGATCGTACGAATTGAATCTAATCCAACAAATGTAATTGACGATAGTGGTGCGCGTGGAAAACGCGCTGCAGTTAGAATAGCTGATGTTTGTTCGATAAAAATATGCCATAACAGTATTATATGCACACCGCACTACTGGCTATAATAGCGCTAACCATAACGCACGAGTGTTAAAAAAAATAATTAATAATATATTTCTCTAAAGCAATTACATGGTAATGACACTATGAATATAATAAAGGTTTGACTACCTATACGCGCTTATAATATACCTATCACCTATATTATACTCGCAGTATACTTTAGTAAAAACAAAAACCACTTTTATACACCATCCACTGATGTTTGGTGGCGTTTTAAAATACGATTTTTGATCAGTACCAATAACATTTAATTTTTTTTTTTATTATTATTCGATTTTTCTAGGTATTGATATATATTGCCATTGAAGATTCGTCCGTTCTTATTTCTCATGGTATACGCACCAGTTCATACAGTAATTGACCAATCTGGTCAATTACACACTCCGGCGACCATAAATATTATATCTATATGGTAAATTACCTATTTCCGAATACTTTTGCCGCTGAGCAATAGCTCTCACTGTCGAATCATCGCGTGGAAAAAAATCATACACCTACACAAAATATGATACACATAGGTAAGTATAACAGTTAGACGAGTCTTTGTAGTGCAGTATTACTTTAGGTCTGAAATGGAATTATTAAATCCAACCTAACTATTTAATCATTAACATCGGCGTAGGTATATAAGTGAGGAAATCGATTTTTTCAAAATGTCATTAGAGCTGAGATTTCGATGAACTTTTCTTATTGTACTGTCCACAAAGCCTACGCAATGTTCGTAATATAATATATTTTTATGTTACATACGTGTTTTTAGTTTGTATTTTTTGAGAATTTTCCATCTCAAAGTAGATAGTGTTTTTAAGTCATTTAAAACTAAAATCTTCGTTTTTTTGATATTTTCTTTGAAGTAATTTTGTAACGTGGTAACGAGATTTATTTTTAGGGTTTAATTATTCAAACGGATCTGCAAGACGTAAAAATCGATATTACGAGTGATGATGGCACAATTCAACGAAAATAATAATTTTTTTAGATTCACGAAAATTCAGAAGTCCGCGTCATAGACTTTAAATTAAGCAGTCCAGCGTTGTCACTATCGTACGCATGTATGTTAGTTGTCCATTTCTGAAGACAATCTGGCGCCAGACGGAAAAGTGTATAAATAGTTTTGGTGTAATTTTTAGTCTAAAGAAATTCATGAAAAAACCCGATTAAAAAAAATTGAAGAAAACCTATAGTGACGGTGGACGTTGAGAGTGGGTAATAAATTCATTATAGAAATCGTCTTTATGTTCGTACCACATAGGTGGTACCTACGTATTTTTATTAATTGTCATGTTTTAAAACATAATATTTTTAATGAATTTGTTTGATTAAAAAAAACCTATTGCGACAAAATAATAGATATAAATCAATTACGTAGCATATTATTAAATTTGACGTAAAGAACAAAAGCGAACTTTCATTCAATCTTGTTTAAAATCAGTCTCTCTATACACGGAAAACGAGTTTTTACTTCTGTGAATGTGATACATGGCCAAAAGATCTTAGTTGAATTGCTTTGATGATACATACCTATTGTGTTTAAAATATATTTTAATATATATCATAACAGTGGAACATAAAACAGAAGCGTCTGTATGATCGCTGTATGAAACGAAATTATTATTATTGTGGTATTTAGTATGCGGCTGATTATATTATAGATCATTTTATACGCTTTCGACTAAATGATTTTAAAAACTCAATATACATGATATCCTATAAAAAATTATTTTATAGTTTAAGATTATTTATATATTCATTGGTGTAGTGAGTATACTGCAAAAGTATACATTATGTAAATATGGAGGTTTACCAATATGGAGGGACGGGTCTTACTCAATAAACGATATATAACATATATCATATATATTATACAAATTAAAATATTAAATCCTATATTATTCAATCGTTCTTTGTGTACGAGTCATATTTACTTATCAATAATATTATTTTCGTACACACATGATCTCGGTTCGATCAAATAAATTGTTTTCGGAATATTTTCGATGACAGGTATCTCCCAGCTGCTTGCGGGCCGTTAATAGTTAATACGAAATGTACATAGCAATATGTATTAAAATATTATTATTATTATGTAATGACTAATGACGAGTGAAAACAAAAAAAAAACACCCTTAGCGCTGAATGACGAAATACCTATATTTGTATATAAATGGGGTGTCTGGGCTTGAACAAACACTTGACTTGACGCAAACAAAACTATATATCGAAAACAACGACGACCTGCACTCCACCACTATTATAGTGATCGAAAATTGTAACCCACCGTTGTTCAGTCTGTCGCACAGTATCATTGCGCTTTTGTTGGTGACGATAAACTCGTCCGTTATTATTGTCAGATGCACTGCGAATATTGCAATATACCTAGAGGTAATTCACGGATTAGAAATCGCAAATAGCCGCCGTGGTTTGACATCTAACCAAATCTCCATAGGTGGAGATTTAAACACACAATAAGGGAAAATAATTTTTACATTTTACAATAATAAAATTAACAAATGCACATAATCATCCCCCTCCAAAAAAAAAAAAAAAATAATATTTTTATTCCTAAGCCATACTATATTACTGATTACGCAAAAATCATGAGAGAATTGTGTGTTTAACTCCCTCACCCCTAAAACAAAATGGCACGCCTATGTTAAAAACCAACGCGATTCATAATATAATAAACAAATTGTTTTCTTATTATAGTGACAGTTGGTGTATTGTATTCAAACATCACTAATCAAATAATTCGAACAATATCACGACAACAGTAAAAACGTGTTGAACTTTTTAATCTTTATCGAATAGTATAATGCTTTAATTTTGAGATAAATATATAATCGAATATAAATCATTAGTAAAAATCATTCAAATACTAATATACTATGCCACCACGGTATAAAATAATAGTGTTCATCAAATGTGTACCTTTTTTGGGTATGGGTTGGAGGTGGCTCATTAATTATTTGAGTGGGTTTATCCCTCGTAACCCTTCTTAATCTATGCCTATGGACAGTTTTAAGATATTATGTTAAATTATATGAAACCATCGCAAAATAATATAATCGACAGACCTCTGTTCTACGCCAGCCGTGTGTGCTTAAGCAGGTATACAGTTTTCCTCAAGCTGAAAAATGTTGATAATGATTCGAGGAAAACCGTGATCGCGAAAAACGAAAAAAAAAAAAAACTATATTCAATAAATAAACGCGGTGGGTAAACAAAAAAGCGTAATAATAGCGCATTGCTTGGTATATGTTATTGTATATATTACAGTATAATGTATCGGTAATAATAGAAATAATTGTATATTTATAATATAATCGCAAAACGTCGTCGAGATGTGACTACAATGCGTGTACGTACCTGGGGCGCACTGAGACGGTGACTGGTCTTCGGCTAAAATACAATAAGTTCAACCGTCGGCGTTTAATTTATATATTATGATATGATATATAATAGGTAGGTATCGATAGCGTAGAAAGCAGAGACTAAAAACGACGAATAAGCACCGGTGGTGACACTTGGCAGCGAAGAAAATTTCCGGTTTTCCGCAGCAGCGATCGGCGGGTTGTGCGGGATAAATGGGTCGAAATACTAATTCGAAAAATTATAATTACAACGAAGCGAATAAATGACGATTGGGACAGTTATGTTCACGGATTCGAGTTGAAATCGCGATGTTTTCACGAGGTCGCATATAGGTGTAGTACCGGCTGGGTTCGCGAACTGCCGACACTCGTGATCGCGTGCGCTGTAGTGGTACGTTCTTCGCGCGATTCTGTGCGTGTGCAAGTGTGAGTGTGTGAGTGAATGTATAAGTGGTGTGAGTGTGTGCGCGCACGCGTGTGTGTGTGTGTATGTGTGTGTGTTGCGCGGTGCCCCGTTGGGTCGGCCGGAAGTAAATCGGACACTGACGGCGACAGCAACGGCGGCAACGACGACGACGACGACGACTACCACGACAACGACGGCAGCGGTGGCGGCGGCGGCGACGTCCGGAGAAGAAGGACGCGCGAGAAAGTGTATAATATTTTATACCTATACGCGGTGAAATGAGTGTTTCTCTGTGGGGCTGACTACAAGTCGCTGTCGTATCCCAACCACTGAAATACCACCACCGCCGCCACCACGGGCCATCGTAATATTATACATACTTGCATCAGTGGCACGATTAGCACTTGTGGCGGAGGGGGGGGGCTAAGTCTCCCCACTGAGTTATTAGCCGGAAGGGGCACCACCCCCTTGACATTTTTCGGTGATTTTTTTTTTATTCTATGATATGATTTCATATAGGAGAAGATAGAAACTTAATAGGTGCACGCGTAATATTTGTTTTACAATTTGAATTGAGTTGTAGGTATAGTCGGTTATATTATATTATTTTAAGTAATATAATATAAACCTACGATTTTCGATGAATCATTTCATCGGTAAGAATTACTGATTTTATTTGACATTATGTCCATGTAATTTCTACAAACAATAAGAGATATGCATCTTATTACTTGACATACTTTTGAAGAATGTATAATACAACGTACAACGTAATTAATTGTGAAATGAGCAGTTGCTAAATTATATTATAGTTAAGCGTTATTATTATTATTTACTGTGTGAATTTTAAAGGAGAAAAAATTGTAAAGTTATGAAAGAAAAAAATGTCTAGACTTTTTGTGAAGAAATGAAAAAATGCAATATAAACAGAAATGTATAAATGTGTCAAAAGTGTATTACTCAAAGCAAGCAAAAATTAAATTATAATTGATAAATTAAAAGTGAAATAGATTTTAGAAAGAAATGGGTGCCGTAAATTGGAGGATTTCTCATAATTTTTCAGTGGTTACAACGCATTAATATAATATGTGAGTAATAAAAACGTGAGATTCTCATATTGTATTAAAATAGGTGCAACCGAAAACAATTTCACAGACTTACAAAAACAATGAAAATTTTAAAAACATAATGTTTAAACTATAACAGACACATTGCTCGTTTTCGTCGTGATTCTAAATAATAATAATAAAATATTCACGAGTACCTACGATCATCGTAAAGGAGGGGAAAAACCGGACATGATTATAATGCAGCATAGTATAAGAAGACTCGCCGAAAATGGTACCGATACAATTATAATTTGAAAGTGTTACGAGTGGAAGACAGTGAAGACAAGACACCAATCTTTTTTTCCAAAAAGACATTTGAACGATTCTGATCGGAACTTGTGGAAAATATATATACACGCCATACAGAGATGATAGAAAAATACAATCGATAAAGGCGGCCCTTAAACATCTATATGCTATAGAGTACACGTCATTATTCCGAGCAGAAAAAAGTATACAGAAAACGATGAAAATAAACATCATCATCATAATCATCACGTGAAACCTAAATGTCTCTCACATCGCTACCAGCATTACACTTCAAACAGTTTGCCAGCGTTTTGATCGTTATTAGTTCAACATTTGATTATTATCGAACACGAGCTTTTTAAGGGGTTTAATATAGGCAATATTAATGAAATTTTGAGAAAAATTAAAAATTAAACTTATATTGTACCTATTATATTTATGTAAGATTGCATAAAAAATGGATTTAATAGTTTAGTAAAATTTAATGAATCGATCATGTTTCAAGTACCATGTTTTGCTCACTATTGATTTACCAAACTTTTAGTAATTGTTTATGTCAATCCAGCATCAATGACTTATCACTTTCTATACGTCTTAAGTGATCTCGCAACTGTACCACATCTGTTAGTTGTTGTATATAATAGCGAAATTAAATAGAAAAAAGGCTTCATGAAGGAGTTTAAACTGAAAAATGCCATGTATGTCTTTTAGATAATAAATCAGTTTTTCGCCATAAAAAGATTAGAACTTTGACTGTGAAATATCGTTTTTATTTTTTCGATATCACATCCTATAAGAAAAAAAGTATTCAAGTTTAAAAATCGTAAATGTAATGTGTTTTAAAATGATTTAAAAATATTAACGTGTTTTAAAACGATTTTTATCAAACGTTACAAATGGCGTGTGATGTTTTGAATATTTATAAGTTATAACGCATTAACTGAGCATCGACTGAAATAGTTGAGTACTCGCCTGACATATTGTATATTTTAATTATTGTTTGTTATACAACCAAAACCATTTATTTATTTATTTTTATCGCAATATTGTTTGAAAATAAAATCAATATATAATTTCTAGTTTTCAGTATCTCCGTCATTTGTTTATAACTATTGTGTACACTGCAGCACAGTTTCTCGAAAACGTTTTCAATGTTTTCATATTATATAAACTACACAACATCAAGGGATAAAAGTAATAAATTTAGGTATAAAAATAATTTTAATTTTGCATATATTTATGCGATTATTTTCAAATCAATGAAAGCTTTAGCTCAAAATAGATTATATTTACATTGTAATGGCCTTAACTTTTTTTTTTGGTACACGAATAAAGTGAATTTAAATTTGATAATAATCAAACCAATTTAGAATATTATATTGCTTTTCTTTTTCAATAAATCCGAAAATGCTAACATTTGGTCTACTGGGAAATGTATAAATATTTATATTAAAAAAAATCGAATATTTAGTTAATTAATAAGGGATGTTAAATTTGTTTTTGTCCATGTATGATAGTAAATGGCAATGGTTATAATATCATTATATTCGAACGAGAGGTAACTTATATAAAACCTTATATTTATGTATATGTAGGTACTAGATATAGGGATTAATAAATTTTCAATTAAATTACCCAGAATTTGTATAGTGCAATCAATATCCTTACATAATTTATATATATTCATGAGTTCCGGTGGATGACATTATAACAATGAATAACACTTAACCCATCTTATTCAAAGTCAATTATTCAAATTTAATTACGTATCCATTTTAAAGTAATAATTTTATTAAATTTAGAGTTCATCAAGCATTGTGTTATGAGTTATAAGTTATAAGTTGTTATACATTTATAATTAGGTGCCAATTTTTATACTTTTTAATTTAAAATTTGTATTACATATTTATTATTATATATAATTTAATCTACACAAACAAATCGAGATTTCTACGTTAGTACATTTTGGGGCAATGGAAGGTAAGTGTTGTATATATATATACAAATACGCACCATGATGTATAGGGTAGTTTAAGAATATTAATGAGTTTTTTTTTCTGCTAATATAATTGATTTGATTAATTGAGCGCAAGAGAGGTTTAAAATAGTTAATATAATTATAGGTAGAGTATAGAGGTATGGAAAATACAATATTGTTTGTAGGATAACAATCATCACTATAATATGCTAGAAAAAATTATGCTAATAAATTCGGGCAATCGATAATATAAAACATAAATTAGAAATCGAATGATTAACACTTATTGTTTAAAATTTGCGTAGAGTACTTAAAGTTCACATTAATAGTTGTAGATGAATAGTTGATGCTTACTTTAATACTGATCACCATGCAGTTGTGTAGATGACCGATAATTGGCTGCAGGAGTCAAGGAAAAAAGCCAAAAAGCTCAACTATAATACTCGAAATTAATTTTTGTGGAAAAATTATGATATTCACGACTGTTTTAGAATACGTGTGACTGCAGTGTGAGCGGATTCGTCCGTTTTTGGCATAGTCAACACGAGACGTCGAGTGCGATCGTTGTTTTTATTATTATAATATCCTGCGTGGTTAAGTAGGCATAGGTAAGATACAAGGTGCACGACCAACTAGTCTGCAGTATTAATAATAAGTCAAAGGCCAAGGCTTCAAAATCGACGGAGATTTGCTTGCTTGGTAGAGTTAATGTTTTAAAAAAATAGTGAAAAATCACAAACAATTAAAAACTAGGTAGAGGATAGCAATTCGTTCGGTATCACACATGGTGACGGCAGGTGATTTATAGATAAATTAATGGTTTTCTCGAGCGCATTCATAACTTTTCTTTCCTCGCCCGTTTGTTTGAACCTGTATAATATTGGTTTAATGATTAGCGTTATAACATTCAATGCAATTAACAATAATTATGCGACAACCGTGGTACAATATCGGTACATAATCGCTTCAAAGTCAATAATGCGATATATAGTATAATAAAAATAAATGTAATACATAGAAACTTAATCTGTCCCTGAATGGTTTCATTCTATAATATTACTCTCAGTGTCAATATAAAAACCTTTTAACTTGAGTGATAATCGTTAATAACCTTCAAATGAAAAAAAGAACTTTAGAAAAGTCGCTCTCAATCGTTATTTTTAAAATTTTAAAATATTTATATGATATTGATAATCGGTTATGGGTAAATTAGTCATCAATTGTTGTGTTGTATAATTATTATTATACCTCGTGCAGAACATCCGTCCAGTTCGTTTTGGTACTCAGCAACCGTTAGGATCTTAAAAAAAAAACAGTAACTATATTATATTGAAAAAAATCTATAGTTTTCGGATCATAGTTTTTTAAATCGTAACGGTCGCCGAGTGCCAAGATAAACTGGTCTGGTTATATCTACATTTTATTTAAACAGTTACTGCAGATCGAGCCAATGGACGTTTTTAATTTTTAGTAAGTATCTATATATATAACCTATATCGTGATACGAATGAGATTTATTACCCCTCCAATTTATGCCTATAATTTTGCAGTTATGCTAGTTTTTATTGTTTTCATCAAACAAACCATTTTTTCTTTTTTTTTATATCAGGCCATTAACTGGGCCTACATTGATGTATAATGTGCTGTATCGTCTTTTTTCTCTACTTCTGACATAATTTACTTTAATAACCGTTGACCACTGCAGCAAGTGTGAAATAACTGTACCAGGCATATACCTGTGAAACAACGGTGTTTATTGTCGATAACCGACGACCACAGTTCACAGAAATTACAATAAAAAGTGGCATGCTCAAGAATTTTCAATGTCGGGAGGATGATATAACTTGTAAGAAATTAATTATTATTTCAAATAATGTATAAAATTACATTGTTATAATATTACTAATAATACATTAAAATTAAATGTGTTGATAGAACCAATGACAAAAATAAGTGGGGGGGGGGGGTATAATCCCTACCACATCTGAGACACGCCATTAACAATAAAAAACTTATTATAAAATACATATAATACATCTCAACAAACTTGTAATTTTACCCATACAATACAATTTAAACCTTCTGTTAACGATAACCATAATATATAATATGTTATAGTGTAATACTGTAAATCACACAGAATTAACACCATATTAACTGTATAATTTTAGTTCTAGAAATCACTCATTACATCTTAAACGAAAAACTAACAACCTTTGCTGTTGATGTTTTTAAATTCAATAAAAAAAAAAACCCCTGTAGCTTATTGGCACACGTTGATAGCGCATTATACTTATAGAACCTGTGGCGACAAGGAGCCGATCAGTGTATTGTATTCCACTGAAAGTGCAAAATTCCGTGCGACTACGCCTACAATTTTATAATAATATGCAGAGCTCGTTCAATATTCTGTAGAGTTGATCCTAAAAATATATTTGAATTTATCGATTTAAGTGCGTCTATAGCCTCGAAAGTCAAGAGCAGGTTACTGTATTGTTAGTGTTTGTGGATCCCTTTAGGCTTTCAACGCACAATCCTGCAGTCTCAATTAAAAAAAAACTACATTACTAAATTCCTTATTCTCCGTTTTAATATCTAATCTCATCCAAATTTAAACAAATATCAATAATAAAATCTGTGTTTATACATTTTTAAGATTTTTTGATTACAGTATGAACTACTAAAACTTTGTTTTGAATTTCACTGTATGTATATTTTTAATTTTTCATATTTATTTTTGCATTTTTAATTTATTCCAAGAAAACCATGAAATTACTGAGGGAAAATCTGGAAAAATCTGGAAAAAACTATAAATAACAGATCGGTGCAAACATATTCTTTATAAATTCAAAACTAAAACCAATATTATATTCCATTGAACAGAAATTATACAAAAATCTTACAAACTTAGAAAATCTATTTCAACTTCAGATTTTATTTCACTTAGGTACCTGCGTATTATATTACATATTCTTATCACAGATCGTAAATTATAATGGTCGTTGGTTAAAATTCAATAAAAATTTATCATCTGTGCATCGCAATCTTTTCCAATTAAAATAAAAATATACAGGTCACTTGGCAGCAGAGAATTATAGTATTTTACTCGTTTAAAATCACATTTTATATAGTCTTTAAACCATTTCTAAACTACACAATAACTATTACAGTTACAAAAGCACGACTTTAATTGTCCATAGAACGATCGAACAGACGGTGGAAAATATTTGTTTCTGTTATTTTGCTCTGTAAATACACTCGTAATACCATTTCACACCAAATGTTGACTTAACCCATTTACCGCGTATACCAACGACCAATCAAATTAATTATTCATTTCGAGAAATTCCAATGAGAAATCAACAGAACTCTCATATTATGTGTATAATAATCTAATATTATAATATAATACATTAAGAGTCATGTGTGATGGATAAATTTCCATGAAATTATCATTCATTTTATTCGCATAAAAAATATGCTATATATAATATAATAGAACACTCATATAATCAACTTTATAAAATATCATAACATTGTGACGTAACATCTATATCACTCGCACACAAGTCAACAACCCTTTGCACAAGTATGTTGTAAAGGCGCTATCGGGCGTATTATATGTATCACGATTTCTATATATTTATTATTAATCTCTCATATGAAGTGATAACCACAATTACTGGCCAATACTGACAAAAACGTACTAAATTTGTGAGGTCTTAGCTATATAATACATTTTATATCTATTATGGTATTATATTTTTTTTATTAAATCGGTGAACTCGGTATTGAGTCTAACTCATTAGGTTGGTCGGTAGGTTGCTTAAATGGATGTGTTAAACTTGAACATGAAATGCCTAGAAAAAAATTAGTTTTGAAATTTTTTAGGTTTAGCATAAGACCACTAGCATAACTTACGAGACGTATTGTATTATATTTTCAAATCATTCATATAACCACGGAAAATTGAATTAATTTTAAACTATAAAATGTTTAGCAAATTTCTGTGATTTTTATTCCATATGATTATTTAAAAAAATGTTCATATTATGTATATTGTATATTTAATATCTTTTAATGTCTATAAGAACAAAACTTATGTAGGTAATGATAATTTTTTGCTTTTGAGTAAAAAAACCTGTACAATTTAAACAAGGCTCCTCATAAGTTGTTCATATCCCAATTAAAAAATATTGAATATTATGAAACATAGCAATGTGTTTTATTAGTGTTCCAGAAACCACATTCAGAGTTGAAAATCTAATAATTTTTACTGCTCCTAAAGGTGACGTCAGACACAAATATAAAAAAAAAAATACATATCATTGTAAAATCAAAATTCATTCACCGTGGAATCTAAAAAAAAAAAAATGTAGTAAGTCTTCTAAGAATAATAATAATTGAATTTGTTAAGAGGGAGTTAGACAAGTACAAAGCCAAATGATAACTTCTACCATCTATGGCACTATCTCAGACAGTAGTATTATTTGTTATGTACCGAATGATAATATTAAAGTTTAAAATATTATTTGTATAATATAATATTTGTGTTGGTAATGTAATCGTAATGCATCATAGTGCATATGATCTAAAGCCGGTCTGAAGTATTGATGTTATAATATTGTCATCATAACACTACATTGCAACTATCTGGGATTGTATACGAATATAATATCGTATTATGTAGAGTAGTAATCATAAGCGCATTATAATACACGTATTTGAAAAGACGAATTAATTTATCGTATCACATATTTACATAACATTTAATTTTTTTTGTATTTATAATACATACTTAGGTACACGTTTCTATACATGTTAACGTGTTCCGCATCCGCCACTGGACGGTTCCGATCGAAAAGATGTATAGGTGTTTACGTCTTCTTATATGGGCGGACGTGAAAGAGTTGATCACATAATAATATATATATATATACGTATATAATAACGTTTGCGTAACAACTAACAGTATTACTATTATTAAAATCATCGTCATCATCTCCTCAATCCTGATCTAGCTATACTGCCTCCGTAGCTGTAAGCCGATATAATATAATAAAGGCGCATAATCTTAAACATGAGTAGGCACTCATTCAGATATTACATGTTATTTCATTAGTACGCCGCCGTAGACAGAGCCAGATTTCAAGAACCACTTCCACTTTCTTTTCACTCGCGTCGTAATATAGGTAAGTATTTCGCTTTTATTGTCTCTGCAGTCTCCTTCCTCACGCTCTGTCTGTCTACTTGTCACTCTCTCTTCTCTCTCTCTCTCTCTCTCTCTCTCTCTCTTTATCTTACTCTGTTTGAACATGAACTACCTATGGGAAACATAACATAACGATGAGTGATGACGTACATAATATGTACAATTCATCGACGACGACGCGACGTTCCGTCTAGCTGCTTGCTAGCTGCTATCTCTTTCTGTATATATTTTTGTTATTATTATTATCATTAGATATTATAAAGCCGCATATAGCCCGCATGTGTATAATCATCGCGCAATCATCTGCGTCGCTGTCTTATTCCTATGCGACTATATAATCAGTGCTGGATTAATGGTGGAAGGGCAAGTAAAAATTCTTGCCCCAGACACACGACTATACGGGCACTTTTAAATTGTACAAAAAAATCAAAGAACATAATAAAAACATGTTTAATGTAGGTATGAGTATGTTTAGACTAAAAACTGTATTTCTAGTTATTTATATTAATTGAAATCTTATCGCCTGTCTACATGCATAATATTATACTATGTATACCGTACCACACCACCGTTAAAATCTGTAAGTATATATATAACTATTAACTATATAAGACAAGTAATGATTAAAAAATTCCTTCCAATTATTTTGGCATAAACAACTAAAACACCAGAATTACTCACCTGAATGATAATAATACTGTAAAACAAATATTCTGATACTGCAGACTTCGATAAAATATAATTCATTTCTCTAAAATTAGAGAGTTTTAAGATAATTTTCACAAACTTGGATAGGTATGTACCTATTCATAAAGGAATAGAAGTATAAAACACATAGCTAATTATGTAAGAGTTAATTTCAAAATATTATACTTTATCATATTATAAGTTCAAAAAAATATTTTTAAAATATTAACTACTTATCATTTTTTTGTTATTGTTATAGCCAATTAATTTAATACACTATCATAGTGTATATTCATAATCACTAAACAGTTAAATATATTTTTTTTATTCCTGATATTTATAAATATGTCTGTTTTTTAATTTCGAAAAAAATCGTCTCTACTTGCAGCAACTGCAATTGAAAAGGTTACTAAAATCTACAGACATTTGTAAATAAAAAAATATTGTAATAGTTATTATATTGTCGAAAACTTATCAATGAAGAGCGTCGATAATGAATTCTCTTTTTACGTTGATTATTATACTTATTTATCATCATACGTTTGATTATATATTTGCCACGTTATCAGTTATTTGAATAGCTTCAAGCAGATCTACTATATTATGTATCTGATGGAGAGTGGTTTACTTAATGGTAAACTTGCACTCAACACTTTTTCCCCAATAAATAAAATGCTAATATAATTTATAAATGCTGGTTATTTTATAGCAATTGTTGTGGAATGCATACGAGCCAAGGAATTATTACTATCAGAACCGTGTGTTGTGATTAAACCGTAGCTCTTTTAAAATAGTTTTATTCTGTTAATATATTAATTTTTGATCAAGATTAATAAAAAAAAAAAACATCCATTGCTCCGCCCGGAGTCTAAAAATCAATATAGTGTTGAGCTATCAGTGTCGTATGCAGAAAAAATGTTGAGTCGTGTTTTTGAAAATAAGTGATTAGAAAGTCAAACTTTTTTTAATATATACATTGATATATAAAAAAAAAATTACAATACTAAATCTAATTTTTATGAATTTTCAGCCACTATGTTAATAATATCTTCACTATTAACTTCTATATTATATTAATTATTACATTTTTATTTTGTTTTAGCCAGGTTTTCACTGCAAGCACTACGTAATATTATATTTGTCTAATAAAGTATTATACGACAAACAACATTAAAATAGAATAAGTAAATAACCATACAAAACCAAATATTTCGATGGGGGGGGGGGGTGTTTTAACACCTAAAACACCCCCTGTGTATGTGCCTGGTTATAATGAATTTATACTTTAAATTAACTAAAAAGCAAAGGTGTAACCTAACCATTCTCTCCTCTTGAGTAACCACTGATAACATTTATAATTTAGAAAAAAATATGCATAGACAAATTCAGGCTTTAATATTACACAACAATAGGTACTTCTTGTGACACGCATATTTTGCGAGCGCGATGAATAAGTCATAACAATAAAAATGTCTATTAGAATAATAAACGTCTTTAAAATAATACGATAGAACCTAAAACGTTTACACCGACTTTTTAGGGTTGTAACATCATTCAATCATACACAAATAATATACGTTTTAAATATCTATTACAACACTATAAATACACTCATCGACCATATTGTATCATAAATTGTAATTTATTATTATACCTAATCAAAAAAACAAATATTTGTACAATTATACAGTTTTACTAGTAAGCATTATCTAACGGAGAAGACGTCGGGTGGGGGGGGGGGTGAAGGGGATCAAAACCAAGTTGACCCCTCCCCCATTCAACAACATTAAATATGCCTCTGCAGCGACATACAATATGCCGAGAAGAACGATTGTTTTCGAACAAGTATTTCGGATTTTTTATGCGTCCATATACGAGTTTTTAGAAGAAATAAAATAAAATACGCAGTTTCAAACAACTATTATAATATATAACATAGTAAACGTGTTTATGAGATAACAAATCGTTAGTTTCGATTCGATTTTCGAAACTTCAACCTACTGTTTGTTGCAGCGGAACTCCCATTGGTTTATTAATTTATAGCATATTATATATACCTACCTATTAAAATAATTATAATATATTTTGCTCCTTAGACATTCCGCCCAACACACACATGATATAAATAATGTTACATCGAAAATGTTTAGAAAAAAAAAAAACAGTTGTCGTTTTTGAAAAACCTTTTTTATCGTCTATTTTTAAAATTTAATCAAGTACCTGATCTACAGTAGATAGGTATAGTGTAATAACGTCTAAAACATCATACTCGCAATGTATTATACGTGCTTCATACACATAATTTATAGTTCAGTTCTTCGATGTATATTTTAAAAGTTTTCATGTATATAAACGTAAAACAGTGTTATCTGAACACAAGTTGGGTTTTAATTATAGTGAACTAAAACTATACGTGAACATCCGTCATAACTTATAATAATTTAACATTCATCTCAAATCGAGTTCTGAAAGTTATTCAACATCAGCTATAACAGCGTGAGAATGTTTTAACTGCTATTACATTATTATGACCGTCTAAGCTACAACGATTTAAATCATTTAAAGCAAAACAGAAATATAATTTGCTAAAGTAAGTTGTACTACTTTGTACAATACGATGAAAATTGAAAAAGCTAAGTTCCTCACTAAAAAACAATTC
The DNA here is from genome assembly GCF_037042655.1 of Diuraphis noxia. Classification (NCBI taxonomy): domain Eukaryota; kingdom Metazoa; phylum Arthropoda; class Insecta; order Hemiptera; family Aphididae; genus Diuraphis; species Diuraphis noxia. Next base: position 95,743,861 of record NW_028301711.1, on the reverse strand, counting down.
CTTACCCATACAAATATTATAAGAAAAATATAAAATAAATGATGGCAGTAAGATCAATAGAGATTTTATTTAAATAGATTAAAATAATATTTTAGATTCTGAGCGAAGTGATAAATTTATTTGTTTCACAATGATATGCGTGTGTATTTGTTGACATTTTCGATAGTGGAAATAAAATATTAGTCTAATCTAGTTTGTTTTTGGGCGGGAAGGAGGGGGTAATTAAAGGTAGAAATTTCCATTTACTCGTCAAAATAATCTAAAAAAAAAAAATTATAACCAAGAAAGTCAAGTCGCTCTATAGGTGTCGACTGAACCTTCTCATTAAGTAGGCCATTGCAATGGATATCTTAAACTTGAATTCAACCATAAATTATTGTATACGAAAAAAAGTGGAAGATATTTCTACGGATAATTTATTATATATTTATATTTCTTTGATAATAATGTATTTTTCTATTAGTCAATGCCTATATTACCTAGTAAAACCTATGTTCGCAATTCGTTTTTTCCAAAAACAAATCGCATACACTATTTTGGGGCTAGGTAAATTGAGTCCGAGATAAGTTTGGTACATTTTGAAAGCGGTAAATTGTGTCCCGGGGAAAAATAGGTAGTAGGTAAGTTGAGTCACGGAAAAAATAAGGCAGTAGGTAATTTGAGTCCCAGGGAATAACGATTTATATACATTTAAAATTTAAAAATGTGCACTATAAAATTTTTATTTCATAAATTTTTATTTAATATATCATAAATGATGGCGTGAATAGGTTCAATATGAATTTTTCAAAATCAGCCTAAATATTTTAAAAACATTCCATCGAGTATAATAAATGTTAATATAAGTACGTAAGAATAATGCTGAAAAATTATTATTTTTTTTTTACTAAAATTTGGAAAAAAAGATAAGCGTAAAGCCAAATAAATTGTTCATTTGAAATTTTTATTTATTTTAGCGAAATTAGATTTTTAAAAGCGTCATAACACTCATAAGTAGAGTCCGGATTTATATGCATTTGCATGTTCGTACTAAGTGTATGCAGGTCTATGGGGGTTTAAAATGTGCACGGTTCATATCACACCGAATATAAATACCAAATTTTATATTGCATATTTTGCATATTTCGAGGGTTTTTGCATATTTGTTCATAAATACATATGTCATGCATATTTAATAGGTTTTTAATAAATAAATAATTTTAATTTACAATAAATTTTGAAATTGTCTCAATGTATGAGAATATGAGATCGGAGCACGAATAGATATGATCGGTATTAACCATTGACCTTATACTAGTATATAGACCACGGTTATTTAGATAACCGTGATATAGACCTTATACTAAACATACGTAGTAGGTACGTACACGACTCGGGTCCCGGCATGCCATGTTGTTATAGTTCTATAAATAATCACATCATGTATTCGCGTATCGTTATAGTCGGAAATTCCTGGCCGATCGTACGTCAATATGTGTTTGTCCGCGGTAGTGCTTGTTCATACCGTTTTAAAAAAAATACAAAATGCCAAAAACTTAAACTTTCAAAAATGTTATTTTAAAAGATTTATATATTTTTTTTAAGTTTTCTATTAGTTTTTTAAGAGTAACTTAAAATGATCTAAAATATTTATTTTATATCATATGTATATATTTTATTATAATATTTATTTTATTTATAAATGATTTGAAATAAAGAGCAGTGGATATAATCATTTTTTTTTTGTTTTTGATAAAATATTTAGAATTTTCTTTGGTGTAAAAGTGTGGTTTTTAAAAAAAAAACACATTTTATAAGTGTAACATAATGCATATAATAATTGCATATTTAGCCACTTTTTCTTTGTATATTTGCATCATATTTGACACTTTAATGCATATAAATCCGGGCTCTAAATGAGTAATAAAAAAAATCCAACGAAAAAGTTTGGATGTGTGAAATATACTAGTATATGAGTTTAAGCAGCGAACAAAACTGCAGTTACGTAAGCACACTATTATTGTAGGTATTATTATTATTATTAGATGTCTATACTAGTGGTGGACCTAGGATTTTTTTTTGCGGGGGGGGGGGGAATATTTTTTTACATCAGTATAAGGTAAGACGTTGCATTACAGCAGTTTTCACGGTTGACTTATAAATATAAAGTATAATATAATAAAAAATAAAGTATCAAAATAAAATCAGAAACCTGAATTTTTCGTGAATCGTGCAGATTATAAGTTTTACGTCACAGTTATATTCTTACACATCTTATTGGCCAAGAGGGGCCAGGCCCCTCTGGCCCCTCTTTAATCCACCACTGGTCTGTACGTTTTAACCTAACCTGACAGTTATATGATTAACTCCTTAAGGCAGTGGCGTAACTATGGGGTAGCGAGGGGTAGCGGTCGTGACCCCAAACATTTTTATGGGGTGGCAAGAGTATCATTTTGTTACCCCAAAATTATTTATATAATTTAGTAAAAAAAATCCGCGTCAGTGTGTATTTACTATTTATTTATCTTTAAATAGTTATCAAGAAAAAAATACGTTATTTGTGAATTTTCGGGGTACCACACGATTGCGTGTACGATGTTTCTTTTTGAAAACACGATTGCGTACGTTACACGATTGCGTACGATTTACTGTGCATCGTTGCTAAATTAATGTTTTTAATTTTGATCAGTAAAATTTAAATTTTGGAAAAATGACTTAAGTTATGGTACCACTTAAAAATCTCAATTTTCGATAAATACCTATGTTATAATAATATAGTACACAAAATAAAATAATTAAATGTTAAAATAATATAATAAAAAATAGTTATTCAATAATAATAAAAAAAAAAATTATGGAAGTAACCCCTGTTCTATAAGTTCAAAGCAAATGGCAACAGTGCTTCAAAGCTGCAGACAAAAATCGTACGCAATCGTGTTTTACCGGAATTTTCGTGTTATAAAACTGTATAATAATAGTATAATGATAAGTATAATATAATAATAATATATAAGTATAATGATTATTTTAAAATAATTTAGGAGGAAATTATGCGTATAAGTGGTACTCATCACTCATTATGCTTATTGGAGAAGGTGAAGTATTTAAAAGTGTTCGTTACCCCAAATATTTGCTGTTAGTTACGCCACTGCCTTAAGGAACTATGCATAAGTACCTCATTACCAACAAGAGGAAATAGCCGGAGCATACTATACTTGTGTCCGAATATTTCGGGTTTAACCAAGGGTTTAACTTAGGTACTCGTTTTATTTATTGACAGGTTATTTGCGTCCAGAGAAATAATTTCGTTTCGATATAAAATTTTACGGCTATACTTATGTATATAAAAGAAGAAAAAACCATATAGTTATGTAGGTATTACATTGTCGTATTAAATAAAATTTAAAATTATTGAACATCGTCGTAAGTCAATATTGAGTATAAAGTATGACAGACATTAATATTATGAATGTCATTAATTTGTATTGTTATATTTTCTAATATTTGAGTAAATTAAAAAAAAATGTAACTACGTCTTTTTGATTACTTTTATAAATTTGTACAATTTTATAAATACGATTATTTTGGTGCGAAAAATTAATTTGGTTTGATAATGTTTAGATGCAGCTTTGACGAATTGCATAGTGGTAATATTGTTTGCCTTGAATGACGAAATGATGGTTTTTAAATATTTTTGGCGTGTCTTTGATTGTGAATTTCTAAGGTTATTAGGTTCATTAATACTGTTTAATTTAATGTAAGTGAATGATTGAATATGTAATAGAGCTTTTGTAATGTATATTTGGATGTGTGTTAGCAGTGGCGTATTTTGGGTGATTTCTCGGGGGGTGTCAACATTTATTGAACCTCACAAACAACATTTGTAGTATTATTTACTAATGTAAAAAGACATTGAATTAATTTTTTAACAAATTAATATGTTAGGAATTGACAAGAAGTTTTACATTTGATAAAAATAGTATACTATAAAATAAGTGACAGCACTAATGTCCAATATATTAAGACTTTTTTTTAAATGCCGGGGGTGTCAAGACATGGAGGACACCCCCCCCCCCCCAAAAAAAAAAAAAATACGCCACTGTGTGTTAGCAAAGGATTGAGCTAAATGTGAGTGAAACGACTCGCATGCATTCGTAAATTCAATTCAATTCTATTTATCAAAGCGCTACATTGAGCCCAAATATTTGGTGGAAATAATGCTTCTTCTGTAATATAGGTATCTAAAATATAATCTGCGAATTGTGTTAATTTTGAGTTTTCGGTCTTTATAGACATTAATTCAAAAATTTGAAACATGAAAAGTTGATGTATGGAATTTACGTGATTTCAGGTCAAAATACATGGAATTTACAACGTGGAATTTACATACTATAAATCCAACCCTAAAATCGACTACCTGTAAATCGGTGGAGTTTACAATCGCCCAATAACTAAGAGTTTGTGACGAAAATAACCCGGCAATACTCAATAAACACAATAGGTGAGCTACGTCCCAAGAATGTGTGGGTTGTGTCCTTGCCGTAATTATAGAAATTCTTATCGACAATTTGACGGACAACATGCAGTCACTCTAGCACCAGGAAATGAAGAAAAAATGAGTTTATCGATATATATAGAAGAAACTATGGTTTATTGATTTACGATTAAGTATAAATGTATAATATATAATATTATTTAACATATTAGGTTACATTATGATCTCTATGTTGAATGCATTAAAATATTAAAGAATGGCCTGTGTTGCCAAAGCTAAAATGTTCAATAAAAAAAAGCGGGAAAATGGGCATCGCTCTGCTGTACATTAGGTGGTGGGGTGGACCTCTGATTAGGGTAGGTTAGATTTGAATGCAATGATAGGTATCATTGTATACGAAAAACGATTCTGAACGGAGATGATTTGTCAGTCTAGGATATATTATATTTAAATATTGTCATATATTCTATTTTGAAACAAATATATTATTTTTCAATTAGGACGCATTTTGCATAAGGCATGGTCAATCAATTTTTCCAAGAACATTGCATGTAGTTATCATAATTCATAAAACCTTATATTATCACAGATATACATATACCTTATGATTGAAGATAAATCGTTATCATTACGCGAGTTCATAAAAATATAAAACTCAAACGCTCAAAACATTTTTCCTATAATGAGTAATGACGCTTCAAATTTTCTATATAGCTATTTGAAGCAAAACTTACTGTTGAATTTTATAATCTTAAATATATATACAAACAATATTATGAATTTTGAACTACAATAATTTGCAAATATTCATGGTTTTGACGAATTTTTGTCAATATTTGAAATTCAAATGCTAATAAAAATTTAATTTGAATTTCCGGTGGGCATTTTTTTTGTGATAAAGATTGAAGAATTTGTAAGGAATCTTGTAGTAAATTTTCAAATCTTAGATTTAAAAAGAAAATTTTTTATGAATTTCTAGCTTAAAACAATTTGCGAATTTTTGTGATGTTTACGTATTTTGTCAAAATTCAAAATTTTAATACTTATAAAAAAAAATTGTGACTTTGATTTTATTTTATTTTTCAACTGCTATTGTAACAATATGTTAGAGCCTTGTATTACATTTTCAAAATTTTCTACACAAAAAGTAAATTTTTATCGATTTTAATTTAAAAAAAACTAATAATGATCAAAAATTGCATATGATACCTATGAATAGTTTAACTAAAGTCAAAATTTTTTGAAAATTTCATGGTGGATAGAATATATTTATATAAACATTCGATGAAAAATTCATGTATCAATGGTCATTTGTTTTAAAGTTACATCAAAAATCAAAATCGATTTTTTCGAAAACTGATTGTACGTAAAATTTCCTGTTTTCCCTTAATTTTTAGTTTGTTTATCCCTATTATTTATAAAAATATTTTTTACTTTTGACCCCCAAAGTACCAACTAGATTTAATTTCTGATCGAATAAGGTACTGAAGTCAAAAAGCGAAGAACTTATACTGCGTCAAAACGAGATGACAAACACAAAAAAAAAATTCATGGTTTTGACGAATTTTTGTCAATATTTGAACTTCAAATGCTAATAAAATAAAATTAATTAAAAATAATTGAAAATTTCAGTTGTGTATGAATATCTAAAAAAAAGTCAAAACATTTTAAAAATTATATCATGTAAAGAAATTGCCAATTTAAATAACTAGTAAAATTTTCAAGTATCTACGACTTATCCTTTTTTAATAATAAGAAATATTTAAAATCGTTTCAGGATAAATCGTTAACGTTACGCTATTTTCGTAAAAATTTAAAATTCAAATGCACTTAAAATTGTTCCTATAATGATGCTTCGAGTTTTCATTATAGCTACTTGAAGGAAAACTTATGGAAAACTTAGTGTTGTATTTCTAATCCTTAGTTATAAATACAAACAATTTTATGATTTTTCAACTTCAAAATTACTTGCAAATTTTCGCGTTTTCGACAGATTTCGTAAAAATTTGAACTATAAATGCTCATAAAAAAAAATTGTGCATATGTATTCTTATAATTTTTTAATCATTATAAGGATAACTTATGAGAAACTTTGTATTAAATTTTCAAGTATTTTGATTGGGCCAAAAAAATTTTCAGAAAAATTGAAAATTTTAGTTGTCTATAAATACCTTAAGAAAGTCAAAATATTTTTTGAAAATTAAATCATGTAAAGAAAATGCCAATCTATATAACTGGTAAAATTTTCAAGTATCTACGTCTTATACATTTTGAATAATAACAAATGTTTAAAATCGATTGAGGATAAATCGTTATCGTTACGCTATTTCGTAAAAATTTAAAATTAAAACGCACCTAAAATTTTTCCTATAATGACGCTTCGAGCTCTTTCAAAATTTTATGATTTTTCAACTTTAAAATTACTTGCAAATTTTCGCGTTTTCGACAGATTTCGTTAAAATTTTAATTATAAACGCTTATAAAAAAAAATAGTGACTAACGATTTTTAATTTTTTTTTAGCTACAACAAGAACAACTCATAAGGAGCCTTGTATTAAATTTTCAAGTTGTTTGGTTATCTCAAATTTATTTACCGACACTTCAAAAAAAATTCTCATAAAAATTGAAAATTTCAGGTGTCTATAAATAACTCAAAACAAGTCAAAATTTAAAAAAAATTAAACTGTATATAGATATCACTAACATAAACATTTGATGAAAATTTCAAGTATTTATAGTGATTAGTTTTTGAATTACAACCATATAAAAAAATCGATTTGGTCGAAAACTGGTTTTGCGTAAAATTTCCGTTTTTCTGTCATTTTTTTTCTCGATTTTTTTGAAAACTGTTGGAAAATGTTTACTTTTGACCTCTATAATGCACCAAGGATATTCAGTTTTACATCGGAAACCACCCCCAAAGTTTGAAATTGAAGCATTATTTCGACTAGTTATGCTGGACACAGACAAAAAAAAAACATACATCATTGTAAAATCAATACATTCATCACTTCGTTCAGAATCTAAAATAAAAAAATTAAAAGGGTAGATTTCTGGTTTTATCGTTTTCGTATTATGACTTATCACGTAATACCTACGTAATATTGTATTTAACAGTTCAGACTCATTCAGAGTTGGAACGCTTGCTTTAGGATTTTGATCGGATATGTCATCGAAAAACTTTATTGGTTTCATTTCAATATATATTTGATTTAATCGAAAGAATATTTTTAACATGTTGTAGATTATAATACCATGCGAATGAACTATGATTTGAGCGCAATTGACCTGAGTGAGTTAAAATATATTATACCTACCAGGAAAATAACTTGAAACACGAATTTGCGATATGATTTCTAAAAAAAGAGACTAAATTGCGATTTAAAATTGCCCCCATCTTTCTCCTAAAAAAACCTACTCTAAGAGATATAAAAAATTAATAAAATAATTTTGAGACGGTTCAGTTAGTCCACTGATCTTCAAATACTGATCATTTGAATTAGAATTTGAGGGAAAAGTATTCAAAAACCATTTTTTATGAGACTGGTAGATTTAGGTTCATCTTACCCTATCACGAACAGATTATATCAACGTTTAACTCGTTCAAATGCATTCAGGTAGTTGAAGTCGGACAGCGAAAATAAATTACGCTTATAATGACGACAAACAAGAAAAATATATTATTAATTATTATATTATTGGCATTCACTCCTCAGAAATTATGTTATACATATTATTTGAAGTATCCTAACCCAATATAATAAATAATTGATATTTGCAGTCAATCCTATCCACGAGTGGTAAAATTTGAGGCGTATTTTAAGAGAGGGAAGGTAATCAAAACAAATTAGAGTAACGAAAAAATTCCAACTTTCTAAATTAATGCACAGATGTACCTACGATATATTATTTTATAAACCACGTGCACATCAAAACATACGTTTAATATTAATATTGATTGTAGAACCTACCTATGTACCTACATGACAATTTTATTTTACTTTTTTCAAGCTTAACAGAGCCCACAGATACGAGTAATATGTCAGTCAGCCAACATAGATAATGTTAATAATAATAAATATAATAATTATCAACAAAAACTATCGCGAAAATAATGTTAGGTATTAAAATAATAAAAGACACCGAGGATTAATTTTGTAACTAAAAAATTTATTGGATAATATGCGTATACACATAATGTTAATACTTAATATTTTGTTGCAAAATTTTTGAGAGACCATCTACAATCGTAAATTCTATAACGTAACATTACCATCCCTGATTACGATGATTACATCAATTGAAATCAAATTTTTATAAATATAAATTCTTAAAAAAATATTTTACTTCAAATTATGAAATTAAGTTAAAAATCAGTTGCATTAGTTGAATCCAATGTTTGCAGTAAAAAATCTAATTTTAAAAGCTTTAAACAAAAAAAATAAAAATGTATTTCTGTATTTTGATTATTGTTTATTGTTGTAAAAATAAATTACGTGGAACTTAATGTTCCATTTTTAAGCACTTTGTCAATACGAATTTTAAAATTATACAATATTTCAATCGAAAATAGAACTTAAAAAAAATCAAATATTTTAAATGTCTGTAGGTAGCTATAGTATACAGTGAATGAAAATATTTTTAAAATGCATTCGTTTATAAAAGATATACATATATACATAATATACGTACCTATATAATATTGAACATAAATATTTTTAATATTTGTTGAAAATTACAAATCTCTCTAGTCGCTTATGTATTCATTTTTAAATTACGAAAAAAAAATATTTTTTTTTTCTAAAACTATATAGGTATTTACATACTATACGTCTATTCCCGTTTACCGTAATCTTTTTATTTTTTCCAATTTTTTTGATCAGCGTGGTTCTCCCCAAAATAAAAACTAATTGAACTATTTTTTTTTCGTCGCCAATTAGTGTCTTCAGTTACAAGCAGAATTAAAAATACACACGTCATTTTACTTTACCAACACATTCATCGCTCCGCTTAATAATCGCTGCAGATGCCTAACCTACCTATTACGCGTACCTTAATGATATTATATTATCAATCAGAATCGAATAATGTTGAACACAGTGTGTCTGAATTAAAATTTAAAAAATCTATTGTTTTCCAAGACGATCGCCAGCTATAGATGTCGTTCGCCTCTCCACTCTGTTCTCGTTATGTCAGGCCAGTTTCAACAGAAGGCTCCCTCGCTGAGCTGAGATACTTTCGATACAGGAACAGCTATAAGCAATTATTAGGCATATAATATAGGCTGCAGGTATTCGTATTTCCAATATAAATAACTCGAAACATCGACCAGACTTTGAACATATATGCGTTCATTCCATTCGCTGAGACGATGGTTGTGATAATAATGGACCACTGACCCGCTTTCGGACGTTTTGTATCGACGGCGGCGGTCGATGCGGACGAAAAGTCTATATATATATGAACACGAAATAATTATATTACAGAGTAAGGTCGAATCTACGTGTACAGGGAAAAGCAGAGCACACGTATTTTAAAATCAGTTACACCGCCGCGATCGGTGGAATAATGTTTTTCGTTTTTTGTAGTATGGTACAATAAATTATTAATATCATTATTCTGCTAGATAAGAAATAAAAATGACACGAAACTGTATTTGTTGTGATAGTTTATATTATATGTGACTCGTCTGAAAATTGAATGCATTATTATTATAAAATACATATGTCCAATTGTCCAGTGACCGAGAAAAAATGTTATACGTATATAGCACAGAGAAAATAAAACGTTTTCATGGTCAACAATGAACATACATTTCTGAAAAATACTCGACTTTAAATTGTGAAATTAATAATATATAATTGCCGTCATTCATAAAGTAAAAGCTTAAAAAATAGTAACAACATAATTTTAATGTAGTATTGTATTGTCTCCAAAATATTTCTATAACATTTTTTTTTTTTTAAAGAACCAACCTGTATCTATGTGTACCGACACAATAAATTTGGTTTGCAATTTTACACACAGAGGCTCGAGGCTGCAGAAACCAGTAGGATATGCATGTGGGAATAAATTCATTCCACGAACATGGTCTACTTATATAGGTACCCAAAACCATAATTATTAATTTTTGAATACAATTTTAATTTTTCCAGTGTATAAATGTATGATATGCATTAGTAAATGTTAATTATCCGATTACCTAAGTGGCTGTGTATAACTGTATAGGTACGAAAATATTAAAATAGATGAATGATGTTTATCGTATATGAAGGTACATAATTAAAATTAGGAAATTTTTGTATTTTAATTAATCTAACATTTATAAAAAAAATTTAAGAAAAAAGAGGGAGAAAATAGGTAACTACTTACTATTATAATATGCAGGATCGTGTAGTATAGGTGTCGAATGTAACTCACTGTTATGTATGTGTTAAATTTGGATTCAATTTAAAATCAATGCATACGAAAACCAATCCTGAGAAAATATATATTACTATATCTAAGTATATTTTACGATATACTTATTATTTATACCTGCAGTATTATGCATTTATGCCATCATTTTAATTATAATAGCTAATTTACATTACTATTAACAATACTGGAGTTGAATTGATTTTTTCCGAAACTTTGTATTTAGTATAACATTATTTTAATATTGCGTATTAATCAAAATATCACTTAAAAATATCATTGAAATTAAATATTGAGTTAGTACTGACTTACCATTGAGCGGTGATAATAAGTTCATGACATAAATAAGCAATAGTATATTATTACATTAATCTATAAATATTTTGAAAATTTCATTGTGTGTGTGTGTGTACATAAAATAATAATACACTTTAAGTTTCAAATTAAAAAAAAAATTGTTGAATCATATACACTCAACATTTTTTTTCTGGTAACAGTAGCCTATAAAGAACTATTCATATTTAATTTTAAAATCTTAAGTATGTAAATCAGTAAAGTTAAAAATGATATGAATTTTAACTAAAACATAATTTGCAAATTTTAGCGATTTTGAGGAAATACTTAAAAAATTGAAACGCTCATAAAAACATATTGCATTTAACAAAGATAGGTAAAACGTTATTAATTTAATTCATTCATTAGCAACATATTTAGAATATTGTGTTAAATTATAAAATTCTTTGAGAGTTTCGGTAATTAAACTAATAAATTATTGAATTTTAAATATATCATTATAATTAGTTTTCTTTAATTGAATTATTTAGTTGCTTTTTCAGTTTTACTAGTAAACGTAGTCCATTTGCATAATAATTCCAATAAATCACACGTACAATTTTAATAATTGCTCGATATTTGTATCGGGACTTGAACTTCTTCACCATTACGTACATAATAAAATTATTATTGTTATTAATAGTTATTACATAATACTTATTATAAGTAACTTATATGTGATGTTTATATAAAAATTTGGTCCAATTTATCAAATTCAGGAAATTGTGACTTTTAACTATAAATACGTAACTATAAGTAACTATAAGTTTGTTAAAGAGAACATATCATATGAGTTAATAGGGCAAATGAATAAAATAAACTCAAAATAACAAATTAATTAATGAAAATTGACTGATTTTCTATCAATCATTTAATTAGCCTATAGCATAATAATACTATACATAATATCGCAGTGTATTCGTATCCGTATGATACCTAATGGTTGTTATTATTATTATACAATAAATTGTCAATTATTATCGTATATATATATATCATACAAGTACGTTTAGAGTATAATAACAGTGTTAGCAGGATTACTCACTCACTCACATACACATACACACACACACACACACGCACAAACATTCGTTTCGCTTTCACTTCGGACGGGTCGTATAGTTTTCTCCTTTTGCTTCCCAAACCAGTTTCGGGTGCACTAAACATCGACAGCGGTTGCATTATTTATAAATATTACGTACTATTATATCTATATCTATATAAATAATAGCAAAGCTATGCGAGCACCGAGCATCACCACTACCACAAGTACGTCGCTTCCCCACGCTCAGCTGCTGCGATTTTTCGTCTTTCGCAATCCTAAGTATACATGGCGTTAATTTCATAGTCAGTGCCGTAGAGTTCGCTGATCACAAGAAGACCGTATACAATAGGCCCGACCCGTGGTTTATGGGGTCAGGACCGTAGCTCGAATAAATTTCCGGGGGGGGGGGGGGGGGGGGTTAAATCAAATAATATTTTCATTTTATGTAATTAAAAAAACATTAATGCATTATAATTATTTTAAAGTAAATTTATATTAGGTATATACAATTATTAATTTAAAAAATATTTTATAGCATAAAATCTATTTGCCGTTTTTTTTCTTTGGCCAAACGATCAATAACTTCATCCGGATCGATATGAATTTGTCTACGAACACTCAAAAGAGCTAAACCTGTAAGTCGTTCTTGGCCTGCAGATGAGTTGCGTAAATAGTTTTTAATCTTTTCATGGCTGAAAATGTACGTTCTGGCGTAGAAGTCGAAACTGGCAATGTAGCAGTAAAAGCTCCAAAAGAAATGATATGTTTCGAAAGTATTCATAATTACATTTAATGTATACTTCAATATCTGAATTTGTTTGGTTAGACCATTTTCTTTTCCAAAGTTGAATTTCTGTTGGCAGTATATCCAGAAATTCAGAATATATTTCGAAGTCGTTTGCATCTATTTCAAATTTGTTGCATATTTTTGGTAACAACTTGTGCAATGAAGAAATTTGTTTTTTGTGATAATTAAACCTTGCTTTAAGTTGTTCAATGAAATCGTTGAAAAAAGGAATAGCTATTGTTATGCGGTAATATTCTTCAGGTGAATTTGTAATGACGTTAATTTGATATTTTTGACGTACAACGATCTTGGTATTTGTATGTCTCTTCTCTTCACCATCGACTAATTTTATGAAATCCTTTGTTTTTTCAAAAATCTTGGAAAATGTAGTGTCCATATTATTCCGCATATCATGTATATTGTATTTCGTGTAACACAGTATCAACGTATTCCATTGCTTCGGTCAAATCACAATTTACACTATTTACAGACTGTAAATTCTTACACAGACACACAGTGATAATGTTTGGGTAAAAAGTATAGAACCTGTGACCATACTTATAACTACCTAAGTCGCTGGTTATAATAGTTTTTCCTAATTGTAAAGTTTTCGATGACGTTTCAATATCAAGTTTTAACTGTAATTCATCTAATGTATTTACAATTGCTTTATAAATTTCTGTAAATCGTATAAGTCCGTCGTGATTTTCCATCCAGCTGGTCTCACACATTGATGTTTGGTCCATTTAGATTCAGGAAACTGTTCTTTAATATATTTTTTTAATAATTCTGTTCGCATTGCAGATGCTTTAATAAAATTACGTATCGATTTAATGGTACCAATATAGTTACGAATATGTTGAATACTACACTAACATAACGGATTGTTATGTAAACTTTTAACTTACCTATTAATTAAAATTAAATACAAAAATGCATTTGAAAATGTGAATTGTAATTTTATTTTATTGATATTTGATATCTTATTCTAATATTAAGAGATAATTGATAAGTAACATTGGTTTATAGCTCTATTATGGTATACGTGATAAGATTATAATTAACCAGTAACCAGTAATCGCTTGAGCCCACCCATAGAGTAATATACTCTACGAGCCCACCACAGCAGCTGCTGGTGTATAGATAATATATTTTATTATCAATATTATCATTGTACAATGTACGTTATTTTAAACAAAATTGTTCATGTTGGTTTTGTATTGTTCTACCAACTTATGAATTTTGACGAGTTGACGACGAATCTTCATATTTTCTAAAATGAGTGAAAAAAGAAAAAAGATTGCGGGACCCTAATGTCGTCATATTTCATAAAAAAAATCCAACAATGATGATGATCCAGATAATACTCAATCTAAGTTCGAAATAATATCGGTATAAGTACACAATGCCAACTAATAATTACTGTTCTGTTACGGTAATTCTTTGTAATTCAACACCACTATGAATGATCGACTCCTAAATATAATATACAAAGTAAACCTTTTTTGTTATAGAAATCCAATCTTAAACCGGAAGATCAGCAGTTTGACAGTTGTAATAGTGATACTAACACTCAAACTAAGGTTAGCTATTTAACTTTTCAGTGAATTATATAATAATAGGTATGTTTTGACGACGCAGTTTTAAGCAACCAGTTTTAACCTGGTTATCAGTTTACCTAATTATTAGTTTGTGTTCACTCAAACTAGTAAACTATTTGCTCGAAATAGCATTGTAAAAACACCTAATATTATAAAAGTGACAACAATTTGACTAAATAAATAACAAATAACATTTTTTTAGAAAAAAAAAACAGTACCTATACAGTCTTCGTGATTTATCGACCATGAAGTTATTCCACCACATTAGCCATTTAACTATGTAAAAGTGTAACTTAATGACTATTAAGTTTTGGTTAGTGGTCATTGATTTAGGTCTTGCAATCAATATAATTAATGTTTATCTACAACAATAAGATAAGTAATTTTAAATAAAGCATATTATTTTATTTTAAAAATGCTTCTGCTTTGTAGTGTTTTATGCCTTTAAACCCATTAGTGATGGCCATCAAAACAATTGCGATTTTCTCATCCGAATGTGAAAGGACTTTCAGTGCTATGAATATCACAGTAACATTTAAAAGAAACAAACTAACTACACAACACATATCTTCACTCCTCTTCATACAATGTGTTGGCCCCCCAGTAATAGCTTTTAATCC
Organism: Diuraphis noxia; assembly: GCF_037042655.1. NCBI lineage: Eukaryota > Metazoa > Arthropoda > Insecta > Hemiptera > Aphididae > Diuraphis > Diuraphis noxia. The sequence continues at coordinate 95,728,584 of NW_028301711.1, read as the reverse complement.
AGCAAACTATGTAAAGTCATGGATCCTCAATGGAAGAAGAGATGCAAATGAGGTATGCTGTCCAAAAGACAATTAAAAAATAGTGATAATTATTCTCAACTATGGAATCTTTTAAATGAAGATTGAAGATGTATAATTATAGAAATAATAATTATTATTATACACAGGGTGATTTTTTTTATCATGAACCACTCATTATTTTAAAAAGTATTAATGTTTTTGCAAATATTTTTTTTACAAAGTTTCATGTTGTTAAAAAAACAACGTTTTTATTAAAAAATTATGTTTTTAAATATTTTTTATCCTTAAATTTTTTAAGTTTTTTACTTTTTTGAATGACAACCTAGAGTTTTAATTTCATATTCCAAAGCAGAATATTTTTCTAAGTATTTTGATACGTAAAAATCGAATTTTGGACGAGTAGTTTATGAGTTATAAGTATTTAAAGTTTAGATTGGCAGAGTGGTGTGGTACGGGATTACCCCGCAAAATGTTTGTCCACTACTCCACTTCTTTAAACTTTAAATACGATTAATTTAATTTTTAATTTAGTTTACACCTAATAAATTATGATTTATATGTTATGATTCATTGATACGTGTTTCTTAATAATTTATTAAGCTTCTTAAAAGGAACCATAAAAGGTGGTGTGGGTGACCCCCCCACTACCATGGTTATGTAAGTTTTATTAAAATGCTAGGGACGCTACATTTTAAAAGTAGCTAGAGTATAGTTCTTCTAGCTACTTTAGTTCCAAGTCAACTACTGGTAACTCACTTGTTAACTATACTGTACAGCAGAGTCCATTTACCCGCTTTTTTGTGTTAGAAGGCACTTTTTTTTAGCAGAAAAATGCTCCGGTAAATATTTCGTGAAAAGTTTGTGACAGCAAGTTAGTAGTTTTATTTTTATAAAAAACCTCAACGATCCAATACAAGTATACTTTCTTCGAAAGTTTTTCTTACAGAAAATAAAAATATCAAAACTACATATAAACAAGTTTTTTATAAGCAGTCAAGGTGAACATTTTTATAAAATTAAGAACATTTGCAAATTGCGTTATAGTTATAAATTCATTAATTTTTTTATGTTCATACCTAGAGTTTAAAAAGTTTTCAAAAAAAAAATTATAAAAAAAGTTATAGTTGGGCGTGATTGCACGATTAGTTTTATGAGCGTCTGGAATTAAAATATCAACAACATAAAATATTCACATATAAAATAAAAATTTCTAATATTTTGTTCTATATTTCAAAAAATATTAACTGCGGAAACATGAAACATCCCACTATTACTGGTTCTCATGTGTTTTTGGTCCATCACAATGTAATGAAATAATGTAATGTTTTCAATATTTTTTACCAGCATAATTACAAATATCAGAAACTTTTCGAGGTTCTGTAGTGTGTCGTATAGCACACCGGTTGATAACTAATAATTTAATAACCTGGTCTTGAGTAATTATAAGCTATTAATAGGCATTTGAAATGTTCAACTTATTTGCTAGTCCAAGAGACTTGAATATTAAATACAAGTTACCAGATATAATTACCTAAGTTGTTCTTAAAGCAGTTTAAAAATATTGAAAAATACAATATATTCTAGGCAAAATTTTTAATTTATAGGCATTTGATGTTCGCTTAATCTATTAAACTATTTTTTATAGAATAAAACTTTCAGTTTGTATATATAACTATGATTTGAGAGTATAACAGAAAGTTCCTCGTGAGTTGTTCTCACAAATACTTAAAAATCTCAAAATACAAATATTCATAGATTTTTTTTAGACATTAGAATTTTAACATGATGGCGATATCTGTTATTGTCTAAAAAAATATACGTAGTGATTTGTCGTTAACGTCTGTATTATTATTTACTCTACACAATTAGACTATCCAAAATATTTAGATTAATTTTAACCTATCATCTATTTATAACATCAACTTATTCAACCCTCATAAAGTTAGCAGCACAACTATGACAGAAACAACTTTACGTTAGAAAAATGTCACCCTGATAAAAAATGTACACAATATTACTAGGTATATTACTGTAGGACCTACAGTGTAGGTATATACCATAGAGTAATACTAATAATACTAATAATACTAATAATATTAGTAATACTCTATGGTATATACCTACCTGGTTCTACCTATTATGTATTAACTGTTTTATACCTTTTCGTAACATAATATTATATTTGTTTACAAAAACTATCTGTTATCTTTACATCTTAATGTTACTCTCAGTCAAGACTATTATTATTAGTATTATTATGTTCGTTGTTGTTATTCAGACCTCATGTTTGCCACGTCATTGTTTATACTTTTGTAAATAATATTTATTAATTAATTATATATTGTTATAACAAAATATTAAAGAAAACGATATAAAACATGGCGCAGTCTTTAAAGTATATGTAAATACCAACGTCTTACGTAATAATTATTTAATTGCTTGGATTCAAATCGATAAAGAAAAAATTGAAAATGGAATTATATAGACCAGCGAACCTTAAATTGATTGGTAATATAAATGACAACTTTAAAATATTTAAACAAGAAGTAGAAGTTTACTTCATGGGCCTAGGGCTGTAATATAATCGATTATTTTCTGTCCTTTATAAATAATCAATACAATCGAAATTCGATTAGTTGATTATTATAATCGATTAAAATCGAATATTAATTATAGCCTAGATATTATTTATAGATTACATAAATACACATATTATAACAGTCTACACGGAAAAAAATAACAAACTATATTTTAACATAACTGATATGTTAAATGTTTTTATGTGGAGACAACAAAAATACAATAACCAGTACCCAAATTTAGATTGTATACACGATACACCGGAATGTAAAGAAGCAGCAACAGACATAATTTTATAAATTATAAATATTTGTATGTAACCCAAAAACTATTTAAAACAACAACTAAGGGCCGTTCTTACAATGTCCGGTTAAGTGTCGGTTAAGACTAACCGGTAGAATTCTATCGGTTAACTCATGATAAATTCTTCCGGTTAGTGTTATCAGGCACTAACCGAGCATTGTAAGAATGGCCCTAAGTTGTAAACGTTACCAAGTAAAAATATATACAGGGTGATTCTTTTATCAAACAACATTCATTATTTCAAAAAATATTGACTTTTTTCAATTTTTTTTTTTTCAAAATTTTAGATTCATCTTGTTCTAGAACTATATATTTTTTTAAAATATTTTCACCCTTATATTTATCAGGTAAACCATTATCAACTTTTGATTTTTAAATGACAACCTATACTTAAAATGTCGTAAACTAAAAAGGCTATTTTTTCAATGAATTTTCACGTTTAAATTTTCAATTTTCGTTAATCTGTTTACAAGATATAGCCTCCCAAAGTTGGATGGTTTTGGGTGGCGTTTGTGTGTTATAGGTGTATGTTGGGTGGTATTTACACACCAACACCATATAAGTGTTGTTTGATAAAAGAATCACCCTGTGTACGAAATTTTGCTAAGCTTGGCCAAACATAAAAGTAATTTTCACCATACTATTTTGTAATCGTTAAGATTAATCATGTTAAAACAACTCATTTTTAATATAGTAGTAACAATTTAATGTTTGTAGTGGATATAGAATGATATAATAATGTACACAATACTTTTTGTAGCGCTTAACAAACGTGGCTGTAAAGTTATTAAGCATAATATTATGACTATTATAAGTCTTTTTTTTTTTTTTACAAAAAAAAAACTTTTTATTAAAAGAAAATATATACAATCTGTATAAACAATACAATAAGTAATATGGTTGATTAATATACAAAACTGGACGGCTTGATGGAAGGGAGTGTCCAAACGACACTACTTCAATCTAGACTTTAGTTGATTTTTTTATTTTTTTATTTATTTTTTTAATGATAGAGGAGGTCCCTGGGCTTTTTTGTTATCGTTACAATACGTTAATACATTCGATATCGTTATAATTGGTCTTTCCAATTGAATTTAATATGTTGTTAGCATTAAGTTTGTTGTGCTTATTATAATTAAATTAGTAAAACTGAATGAACTGTGTCGGTAACATATAAATGATAAAAATAGCCCAAAACTCGTTATCACTACCAAACAATATTGCAAATACTATTTGGTACTTGGTACCCTTAATGGCCGTGAGGTTAACGCCGTTTACGGCACAAGTCACAATTGCACAACCCGAACGCGCGCTATTAATTGTCATTTGGTACTCATTTGCGCCATTTGCGGTCATCTGTCATTTACTCATTTGTTACTGGTTTTAATTTTACGTCTTTTGTTTTCTCGTTTAACGTTTTGTGTTTCATTTAATTTTATTACATAACTCGCCCTCCGTGCTAGTGACATAATATATTATAGAATAAAAGTTAATCTATCTAGGCATACCTATCAATAGTTTCAACATTTAAAAATATGGCGGATGCAGATCTAGCCGACATGTTATATGCATGGAAACTTGGTCATTATGTTGAAATATTCCGTGGTACGTTTAATTGCTAATCATCTACTATAATCAATAGGTAAGGAATCATGAATAAGATATACCTATCTTAATTTGTGGTGGGTTAGTATTAAATATAATAAAGGATATATTAAAATATTTTTTAAATTATTAACATTAATAGTTATCAGGGTTTGAACTTATTTGAACTTACACTACAGTAACTACACAGCAAATTTACAATACCTACATGTAGGTAATATTATTGGTTATACATTAATACCGGCATTGCACATAATTATGGTGACCAGACGTACTTATTTTATAAAGACAGTACTGTTTTTTGGTAACATGTCCTACTGTCCTAAATAAATGGTCAAAGTACACTTAAATGTACTTATTTTTAATAATTTAATAATTGCAAATGGGAAAAATATTACCTAAATTCAAATTTAAGGGATTTAAAAAATTTGGTCTGCACATACGCAGTAAAAACTTTTTTTTTTAAATAGCAACACCTATTTTTAACACCATATTCTCCATTATATACCTATAATGTATTATCAATCATCAATAGTACTTAATGAATAATATTTGAATATAGGGCTAACTATGTGAAAACAGTTAATAGACACTCCATAAAAAAATATATCTATTCAGTACCAACTCTGATAATTATTATAGTGTATAATTAAGAAGCCCATATAGTATTCTTGTTAATTAAATATTATAATTAACCATTTACTCAAAACATGCTTTATAAAACTGCAGCACTGCTTTTATTATTGGTATTTAATTGCACTTAACATGTCAACTATACTCTAGAACATGGCATTGATATTTCTTGCTTATCCATGCTTAGCGAAGAAATGATAAAAGAAATTGTACCCAAAGTCGGTGACAGAGCTAAGGTTATAACTAATCTTGGTGAATGGAGAAAAGTATTAGACCTAGCAAATAATAGAACTGAATACATGGTAAGCTTTTAAGATAGTTTTAAAAGTAGTATTTGATAACTTTATTAAATGAACATAATTTGCAAATATTAAATAGGTAACTTAGGTATATTATAATCATATATAATTGCATGTCACCTTTAACAATAGCCTTTTAAATAAATACATTTTTTACAACATAATGATATTTGGTTTCCTAATACTGTTGTGATTTTGATCACTGTTAATACATAAAATTAGCCTTTAAATCTTAATACCTATTAATTATTTAGAAGTATTATATTTTATAATAATGCTTCGATCAATTTACATTGTTAATTAATCTATAATTATTTAGTAAAATATTATATTATAAAATCATTTTTAGGACTTGAATAACTCTCAAATAACTCCAATAGACATTAATGTCTTGTCTCAATTACTTAATGAGGATTTATCTCAATCATCCAATGAGGTTTTGTCTCCATTGAACATTGATGTTTCATGTTTAACATCACCAGAATCTGAAACGAGCACTTTAAATAGTGGGGCATCTACATCATCGCAAAGTACTGTTCAAAGTACAGCAACTACGTCTTCTGATAATACTGCTGAAAAGGTAATTGTGATATTAATTCTATTACTAGTTAACTTTATTAGTAATAAATATAATTCTTCCAGGGCCCTAAACTTCTAGATTTTTTGAAAAGTACAACAGAAGGTAGATCAATTTTGTCTGCTTACAAAGACTTGTTAGATAACGCCGGAAGCAGAAAATTATGCAATTTAATTGTTAGGAGCAGTGGTCGAAGTGGGCCCCCCCCTTCCTCTACTTTTTTGTACTTACATTTTTCATCCCTCTACTTATTTTGTCTAGAATAACACATTCCTCCTAAGACTTGTGTTTTAAAATGAAATAATTATTATGATTTTTATAAAACTTTTTATTTTTCGTATAGGCCGTTTCGCAATCATATTATTTATACCCGTTTTTAGAGCCACGGATTAAGAATACCTTAGTCGTGTTTAGAGCTAATAACATAATATTTTAATATCACAAAACAATAACAATATTGATGATAATAAGTAGGGACGTAGCAACTAGCAATATGCTAAAATATCTAAACGTCATTTCTGACAATATTTTGTTGATAAAATGATAACTGATAAGTAGATGTGTATGCGTGAACGTGAGTCGATCAATTTCTAAATTTAGCCCATGGATATAATATTGGTTATGAGTGTAATGACCACAATTAAACATGTATACTTTTGATAAGGTTTTAAGCTTTATGATTATGGTTAATGCGTGTCAGTACTCAGTAGTAATTGATTATACTAGATATATTAGTACATTAGTAATTTATAGTATTAGTATTAGCACGTTAGTGTTCGACCCCAGTATATTATATTCTCAAAGTTATAACTTATAAGTATAGATTTTTAGACTGTGGATAAATAATTATATCTTAAGCATGTCTTTATTAAATAGGTTAAACAAAACAAACGTGAACCCAATCGACGATTCATTGATTTCTACTCAAGCCATAATGAAAGCATCATCTAATAAAACTGAGACAGTGAGTATATAATTAAATAGTAATGATAATAATATTTCAAACAACTCTTAATGAAAGTGATGCTAAAAATGTTTACGATTATTCAAGTGTCTGGACAAATGAAATGTTCTTAACATTTCATAATAAATATCCCTGGATAGTGGTAAAAGACCAAAAATTGGGCTGTAGTATATGCGTGCAGGTTCAAAACCTTGCCACATTAAAACACAAGGGATTAGATTTGCTATTGAATGGACAGAGTGTAGTGTACATACTTATGGAGTTAGTGATAAAGATAAAAGACAATCCTTAAGAAAAAAAATCCATAAGCATAAAATTAGTGAATGTCATAAAAGATGTGAACAAATTTTAAAAGCACAAGAAGAAAATATTTTGCCAAAAGCTGTGTTTAGGGGTATTTCTGGTAAATTTGAGAGTACAAAAAGAGTATTTAATACTGTATATAGTATTGTTAAAAAAACAAGACCATTTACTGATTTACCATTTGATATTCAACTTCAAAAGTTAAATGGATTGGATATGGGTCGCATTTTACACAGCGATCATGCTTGTGCTGATATTGCTAGCCATATAGCAATAGAAATGAAAGCAAAAGTTACAAATTTTATTGTCAAAAATAATTTTAAAATTGCAGTATTAATTGATGAAGCTACCTCAGTGTCGAAAAAGACTTGTCTGGTTGTTTGTATTAGAGCTTCCGCAGATGTCAAAAATGAAACAGATCCAATAACATTTTTTTTAGATTTATTAGAATTAGAAAATACAAAATCTGAGACCATAGTTGTGCAACTTTTGTCATGTCTAAACAAACACAAATTTTCTCATGAATTCTTAATACAAAATTTTATTTGCTTTGCTTGTGACGGAGCTTCTAATATGATTGGAAGAAAATCTGGTGTGGGAAAACTTTTAACTGAAAAATATCCAGATTTATTGGTCTGGCATTGCTCTAATCATAGACTTGAACTTGCTGTTGATGATGTAGTTAATGAGGTAGCTGGCATAAATCATTTCAAAATATTTTTTGATACTCTTTATGCATTATATAGTTCATCACCAAAAAACCAGTATGGTTTAAAGAGCTGTGCTAAAGAATTAGATTTACAATTTCTATCAATTGGTCGAATTTTAAATACAAGATGGGTAGCTTCAAGTTTGAGGTCAGTTAAAGCTGTTTGGAGAAACTATGAAGCACTTTATTTACATTTTGACAAATGTAGTTTGGATAGCTCGAGAACATCTAAAGAAAAAGCAACCTTTAAAGGTTTAAAACAGAAAATAACATCAACTGATTTTGTTTTAAATTTAGGTCTTCTATATGATGCTCTAACAGAACTATCAGACCTTTCATTAGAACTTCAAAAACGGTCTACAAAACTACCTGATGCTCATAACTTAATTAGAAGACAAATTATGATTTTTGAATCCATATCTGGGAAGTGTAATGACGGTTTTTATAAAGAAGCTGAGAATTCTGAATGTAGTTTGACCTTTAAAAATATTGGCCTTCGTGAAAATAATAAAAATAAAATAAACTATAAAAAATTTTATCGAAGCTTGGCTGATAATTTAAAATCCAGAATGTTAAACTTTACATCTTCACATGTATCTTCAACATATGACACATCAAATAAGTATGTTGAGTTTATTCAACTGCTAGAAGTTTTAAACCCACAAAAATGGCCTTTAGAAGTGGATATATTATATGGAGAGAGAGAAATAAAGCAGCTTTCAAACATATTTAAAATAAATGAAAGAGATTCAGTCAGAGGTTTTCGTGAGTACATAGATAATAAATCTGTTATACCAAACAACCTTAAATCTTTAACTCAAGCTGTAAATACATTGGTAGTTTCTACTGCTGAATGTGAGAGGCTCTTTAGTGCCATGAACACAATGCATTATTCGCATATACCTAACCTAACCATCGCTTAAAAACATCACTTATGGATCTTAAAAATATCAGACTAAAACTACCAGAAATAATATCATCGGTACAAACAACACAAAAAAAAAACACTTTGACAAAACTCATAAACAAGTGGAATATACACCTGGGAAACTTGTTCTTATAAAATTTCCTTTTCAAGAATCAGGAAAAACGCATAAATTAACACCAATATAATATAAGGGATCATATGAAATTATGTCAAAAATAAATTACGTAAATTATATGGTAAAACCATTAATTATAGAATAGACAGATAGACCATGCTATAGGGATTTTCGGTGACTACAATTTTAATTATGATAGCTGCCAATAGGTAGCGTTGTGTGAATTAATTTTATATTATTCTACTGACAGTGCGCAAGACATCATGGAAAGTGATGAAGAACTTGTGATTATTGCTTTGTTGTTAGATGAAGAAGATGAAGTACAAAGAAGAGGAAATAAGAGAAAACATAAAATGTGGATACATGACATATTTAAAAAAAGGTCACAATTTGGAGAATATCATACTCTGTTTACTAATTTGCTCAACGACGATGTAAAATTTTCCCAATATTTTCGTATGTCTCATGCTAAATTTACAACTCTTCTTGACATCTTAAGTCCTCATATATTAAAACAGAATACAACATACAGAGATTCCATAGAACCAGAACAAAAACTTGCCGTGTGTTTAAGGTATGTATTAAAAACAATTAGTTTTAAATATTAAAAAAGGTGGTCAAGTTGGTGTCACTTACGGTAGATTACAAGTAAGTAACAGTATAATGAATGATATTACATTCGAATGCAATGATAGTAATTATTACATTTTAAATTTGATAAATTTTGTCAAAATCCGAACTTAAATGCTTATAAAAAAAAAATTGTGTCTATGTATTTTTAATATTGTGTGTTTTCCTTAATTTTTCATTTGTTTTTCACGGCGCTTATGAAAATTACCAAAATTTTTTACTTCTGACCCCCTCAAAGCACCAACTAGATTCACTTTCCTATCATAAAAGATACTGTTTAAGAAAATCCAAGCATATTTACTGACCTAAAAGGTAATAAGAGACACAAAAAAAAAAATTTAAAAAAATACCTCGTTGTAAAATCAATACATTCATTGCTCCGCTCAGAATCTAAAATATAATTATTGGGTAGGTATTAAATATTAAGTAGGTACATCGTTTAAACACAATATGAAAAACAACACGATATGTATTTTTAAACCAATTAGTTTTTTATTATAGTTGAGTCAGTTTTTTACAATGTGGTACAAAACTAAGTTAGTCCGATACATTATTTATATTATAAGAAATTATTATAAATATTATAACTATTTGTTATTATAAATTATTATAATTATTTATATTATTAGAAAATTTTAAAAATTGACTTAGATATTGACTATCTTGATCCTGCGTATAACAAAATTCGTTTGTGGAAGGCGAAGGAGTCATAATTGCATTCGAATTAGGCAAAAGAGACATTGTTGCATTAGAATTAGGTGACGGGGTCATAATTACATTCGAATTAGGTGAAGGAGACATCGTTGCGTTAGAATCAGGCGAAGGAGACATCGTTATAGGTGACGGGCAATGAATATGCAGAGTTTCGTTCACGGTAGGTGAAAAAGACATTGTTCTATTCGAAGTTTGTTTTGAACTAGACAGTGTAGAAAGCATTGAATAATTTGATGGTAGTGGAGGCATCGTTACGTTGGAAACAGAAGTTGGTGAAGTTAACGTGAGTCTCATCTCTATATTGTTAACCATTTGAAACAATTGCGCCTTAATGTGAACTTGATCTCGAATAGGAAAAGTCTTGACTGTTTTTGCCATATTTATAAAAAAATTCAACCATAGGATCACTTTGAATACTGTTGAGTTGTTCTTTTCTTGATAAATATCCCTGAAGGACGTTAGCTGCAGTTGGTTGTTGTGATGTTACAAACTTAGATTTCCTACCAACATTTCGTGATGATAAAATGGACGATGTTGGTTGTGACTCTTGTGTATCACTTGATTCATTTACCGAATCACTATCTAAATTATTTAGATTACGTGATGTTTCAAGCTCTTCTTCATCACCGTTACTATCATCACCAATAGATGGCGATAGGTTTGATAGTCGTTCTTCCTCGTCATTCAAATACGGAGTGAGGAAAGTGAGCTCTTTATAGTATTTGGGAGGCTTCAGTTTTGATGCTGCTTGGCCGCTTTTGGTTTTGCGCAGATTCAAAGCTATCCTATGGTTGTCTCTAGTTCTGGTCCATCGCTCCTTGCATGCATTACCTGTAATACTTTACAATGAATCAATATTTTTAGATTATGATCCGATCAGCGATGTGTTGATTTCACGACGTGTGTTTGTTTTATATTCCGAAAGGAGTGATGAATGTATTAAGTATTAATTTTACAATACAAAACCGATTTTGGTTTTTGGTGTAATTCTAAAAGAAAGTACCGTAGAATGTAGATACATGACATTTCAAATGATTGTTTATATAAGCATTTTCTACACACCATAGCATTTTCAAAATATTTTGCCTTATTTTCAGCTGTTTACGGACAATTTAAAATTTCAATTTTTTTGGTAAAAAAAACGTGAAAATTGAATACAAGGCTCCTGATTTGTTATTACAACAGCAGTTGAAAAATATTAAAAATACATAGACACAATTGTTTTTTATAAGCATTTTATGTTCGAATTTTGACAAAATTTATTAAAATGTCGATTATTAACAATTATTGTAATTAAAAAACTATAAAATGTTCAGTTTTTATTACTAAGTCGTATGTTAGGCTATTTCTTTATAAGTATTTGAGTATTTAGAAAAATATTAACCTATTTTTTCGGTTGTCATTAAATTTTTTTCAGGTTTTTGGCCACTGGAAACTCTTTTCGTTCAATTTCATTTTCCTTTAGGCTAGGTGAAACAACAGTACGAAGAATAGTTTACTCAACCTACGAAGCCATACACCAGTTTCTGCAGCCCCTAGTTATGCCTAAACCATCTGAAGAAGTATGGAGAGAATCGGAAGAAGGTTTTCGTGAAAAATGGAATTTTCCTAACGCGATTGCTGCCATTGATGGAAAACATGTGTTGATTCAGGCACCACCGCACAGTGGTTCAAATTATTTTTGTTACAAAAAACACTTTAGTACGGTGCTATTAGCCTTAGTGGACGCAAATTATAAATTCATAATCGTAGATATTGGGGCTTTTGGTAAAAACTCTGATGCTAGCATTTTGCGAAATTCTAATTTGGGTAAAGGCTTACAGAATGGAACACTAAATATACCTTCACCAAAAATACTACCAGGGAGCAATGACGCATTACCTCACGTCATAGTCGGTGACGAAGCTTTCCCATTATGCACGAATTTGATGCGACCATACTCACGTGACGATGCACAAAGAAACGAAGAAAAAAAAGTATTTAATTATCGGTTGAGTCGTGCTAGAAATACTGTGGAAAATACGTTTGGAATATTGGCACGGAAATTTAGAATTTTCAAACGTAAGTTGTCTATGTCTCAAGAGCACATTGTGAGTGTTGTAATGGCTACATGCTGCCTGCACAACTTTCTAAGAAATGACACGTGTCACTGGACAGAAAATGATTTGAATATTTCTATTTCCAACATGAGAGGACTGCGAGACTTAAGAAATATAGGTGGAAATTCAAAAACAGATGCTTTGGCGGTTAGGGATGGTTTCAAAAGTTATTTCAACTCAGCAGTAGGGTCAGTAGAATGGCAATTGAGGAGAGTTCGAGCTGGAAGGAGGTTCACGTGACTCTATGATATAGTGGTACCTTTAATACAGTACAATATGTAGTACATTTTGTACTTAAATAGCTTTATTTTACTAACTAATTATATTGAAATATGAATAAACTTACCAGTTTGATTTAATCTTTTTCCAATTTCTTCCCAAATATTATTTCGTCTTTGTTGATTCGAATAATGAGGGTGTTTTAAATTGTACAACTCTTCGTATTCTTGTACAATTGTTATTAGCTTTGCAATTTCCATGATAATATGCGTAATAATAATTATAATTGAAATAATAAATATATTATAGTTAAAACACGTGTATACTGAGTGTCGAAATGCGACAAAATTCAAATGATCAGTGAGCCAGTGAGGCGACCAGTGACGACCGGTCGTGACACGTGTCCACTTATCGGCAATCCGTATGATGTCATCCGCACCAGTCGGAAAAGTTGCCCCTTCGATCAATTTCGTCGGCATTACCGACGGACCGATACGTGCGATCCGTCGGCTGCCGGTCAGTGGACGCATATGTATAACTTACTATACTAATAATTATAAAATCCGTTTCATACGATCCGTGCGATACGTACGATGCGTGCCTATGGACGCGTACCTTAACATTCCTAGACCGGATTGAGGCAGTGACAGAAAAAGCGATAAGCCTATTAATGACTTTATCGTTGGTAAACCTATATTTATTATTTTCTGAGCATTGCGCTATGATTGCCACTATCGCTATATAGTATATTCACAAAATTGTTAATTTTTATGTCGAATTCTACTACAGAAAGCAATAATTAATTAATTTCATTACGAAAGATCAATTTTGTTTGAATGTTTGGAATGTTACGATTCAGTAAAATCTGCTTTGGGCGGAAATATTTAATTGAACATTACATACTATACTAGATTTACCAAGTTTTAAAAATAAAGCAAATCTTTAACCATATTGTAATTTTTAATTTTATTGTATTTTTGTGTTCAAATTTTAAAATGAATAAAAACTCAACAACAACTTAAATAATATAGAAAAAAATAGAAGTAAATTAACTTCTTTCTATAAAAAATTACTTTTTTTTTTAATGCATTTGCCTATATTTTAGATTCTGGCGACTTATTGAATATAATGGATTCTTTTAATAAAACTATGGAAGGGCATAAAGATTTTATTAGAGAAGAAAAAGAAAAACAAAGAAAATGGGAGGAAGAACTATTAAAAGCAGACCAAGAACAAGCGCAGAAAGATAAAGAGGAATTCACCAGCCTTCTTACTAGTTTACTGAAGCCTAGAGATTAATTAATTACCATTATGTATGTATATTTAAAATAACTAAATAAAATGTAAACCAAAGACTGGAAAATAATGCAATAAGATAAGAAAGTATTAAGTTAATTGTTTTGTTTTTAAATATATAATAAAGATGTTTTGAACTGTGAGTCTTATATTATAATGTTGTACTGATGATTATCTGGATGGATAGATATTATACATTTACTGAACATAAATACTAAATAAATACTACAACATAAATAATATACATTATTAAATTATTAATATAATTTATAAATAATATAATAGTTGTGTTTTGTTATTATAAGTACATACTGAATGTGTTAAGTTTAGAAACCAACTATAAGTCTATATAATATGGTGAAAAACGATTCTGAGTGAAGATATACCAAGATTGCTATACTGGATTAGAAATAAAATACTAGGTTTAAAGAATAAAAAAATTTTCTTTATTATTAAAAAAACACAAAATAACGGTAAAATACATTTATACATTTATATTGAAGCATAATTATTAGAATAAAAGTAAATTGTGATGTTTTTTGGTTATGAAAAGAACCGTTTAATAAGATTGAAACAAATAATCTTAAAAAAGACTATTTAAAAATTTAATGCTAAGTCCTGAAAAGAACTGTTTAATATAATAAAAATCAACGCTTATTCCTGAAAAGAACTGTTTAATGTAGTTGATGTGAATTGTCCTAAAAAAGACAAGTTAAGACTGCTTCTATATTGTTTTATGCAAATAGGTACAAGGTCAGAACAAGAAAAAATGTATTTAATTTATTTAAATATGGTTTAATATTTTTAATTTAGAAAGTTTTGCTAATTTTGAGGTAGTTGAAAATAATTTTGTTTTATTAAATATTTTACAAATTAAAAGTTGTTAAATTATGTACATTTTATGATCTATGCAGTTTGTCAATGATTCATCAAGCCATTTTTTAATTGTATTATTATTTTTTAAGCGCTCAGTTAGTTGAAATTTTCTTTTCTTTTTATGTAAATAGTTTTTATAATTGTTTTCAAAAACGTAAAAAAAAAAAATAGTAATATTTTTATTTGGTGTGACGTGTGAAAGGGGGGTGATTTTTGTTGAATATATTAAAGGGCTTGAGCCCCCGCCAATGTAACTCCCTATTTGCGCCTATTTATTAGTACCTTATTAATATTCAATTCAATTTAATTTTTTTTAAATTTATGTTCTTCAAACACCAAATTAATTAATTGATATATTGTGGGTGCTTAATCACATTCCTTTATAGTTTTAAATCTAATGACATATTGTGCTGTGTTCTTTCTTCATACATATTTATTTATTTGCATAAATTTCAAGAAAGTAAAAAACGATGATGCACTGAAAGAAGTAGACATAGACATCACAAATAATAAATTGTCTAATGATTCTGACGAAAGCTCAGAAAAATGTAAGACTATTTTAATTAATGCGTTATAATATAATAATGTACCTATATATTTGATTATTTTTCAGCTTTATTTGATGATAGTGATACTGACAAAAATTATGAATTACCTACCGCTACAGCCGAATGTTCCAAAAAATGTATACTTAATTATGGTAAGAGTAAGATTAAAGTTTAAGTTATGTCCCTAAAATGTATGTTGAAAAAATGTATATTTAGAATCTGAAAATGATGATACTATTTTCGCTGCAGCTAAATCAACTGCAGTTTTAAACCAGCAGCTGGGTATGTATCATATTATTTATTGAAATTTAAGTATCACTGTTTTCGCCACAAACGCTCCTGCCATGAGGTTGGCGTCTGCGACTTGCACCTAAACTGGAAAGCTGCTAAGGGATAGTGAACATAATATATGGTATACGATTGATAAATAGAACAATATCCTTTTATAAGACCTCTAAATATATATATTAATTATGCTAATATGAAATATTGACAACATTTACCCACCAGTGATGGCCAATCTACTGGGAGGTAATACATAAAAATATAACAAATGCTGAATTAATACAAATAATATAATAAAAGGGGGAGACAACTGATCGTACAATAAACAATACACAAAGGGGGGAGGATAACACACACACACACACACACACACACACACACCAATATAGCGGAACCCGGCCGCTGTCCGAGCTGGAACAGGGGAGAGTGGAGGTAGCGTCCTCACCCAGTATGACCAACCTCACATATGCTGAGCTAGCAGTGCGGTCTTACTTCGTGCACAAACAATCACGTTAATATTTACAGTTACGTATTTTTTTATTAGATTAGTATAAAAAAAGTCCAACATTGAATATTACGCCTATCTCCAAAAAACATACTACAGCAAACAGGGTTGTTTTTCATGAAACAACAAATGATCCGTGAGATCAGGGAAACTAGCCGTCATCTAGGATGTCTATCCTATCCCAAGCACAATTGTTGAAAACTATGCTGGATCCGAAGATTAGGCACCTACCGAGCATATCTGGCATGTCTGCTAGTGTTGGATACTTTAAACATGCCTATTGTCAAGGAAACTTCACGATAACTGGATTAATGTCCAACAAAACTGAACCTGACACCAATGTCTCTATACTTCTGAACTTCTGTAAAATGGTTGAATACGCAGTATGGAACATGCCAAAGGCCAAGCAAAGTGAATTCAGGGCGCAGATAAACTCCACAAAAATAATGGGCATGAAGGTCACTGACCTCTTGAGTCAACATGTATCAACAGGGATCATGTGCCTGAGATTTGTTAGAGTATTAATGAGAAAGTATGATGGTTTCCGAAGTCAAGTCAGTGACCTTCTCTCCAAACCCTGTCGGGAAAATAACAGCCTTATTACATAGAAACATGAAAGGAGTGTCGTTCCGTGTATATGAGAGGGAAGAGCGAGTGAACTTCAAGATCAAGGGATGTCAGGGTCAGTTCACTCATAGCGGTATACTAATCACATCAATAGTATGTAATACAACTGGTTCATATCAGATAAGAATGGCACTAGCATCCATCGGAGTTTATTGCAAAGTGGGATTTAGAGAGAATCAAGAAGCCAACCTGAAGAGGATGCAGGATACACAATATGATATGTTCTGTGCCAGGCCTTGGGAAGTCGCTAGGTGTTCAAAGTACGAGTGGAATGCATTAGTAACCACTAAACCTGGCAGAGCAGGAGAGTTAACAATTAGAATGGTGACCGAGTATGAAGAGGGCAAACCACTCAACTGCTACTAGAATGAATCCTTTCAGATAATATTTGAAGACAGAAAGTAAATAATATCGACGAGGCCACCTAAGCCTGATGAACCAATAAGCACCCTAGTTGACATGCCTCTTGGACCCTTGGAAAATTTCTTGACAGGCCCGGCAAAACTGAAGAGGAGGATCCTCCACTATTGTAACAATAATTACCCGAGGTCTAAATAGGTAATAAGTAGAGGTCGGATTTATATTCTCTTAAAATCCTTAAAATATGATGTTTTTATGTCGCATAAATTAGGCAATATATTCTCTTAATATTCTTTTAAAATACCAGATATATGATGTTTTATGTCCTTAAATATGCAAAATATTCTTTTAATATTAAAAAAAAAAATTCAGTTTAAATTTATTTTAGCTAACGAAATAACCTACGTGCTATCGCAATTGATATAATCGCAATTGGATTAATTTTTATTAAAATCCAGAAATTACTTATTTATAAACAGAATTATTTAGTGAACATTATACCTATCAAAGTGCTGATATACGTGAAATATATTCATTATATACCGATATTACAAAAATATTCTCAAATATTCTCTAACCCATAAAATAACCTAACCTAACTGATATTACAAAAATATTCTCTAACGTGTTAAATATTCTCTAACCCATAAAATATGCTTTTTTATGCAGAATAAATTTTTTCCTATGAGTTCTGTGTTTCATGAATCGTAAAGATTTCTCACTCCCACTTAACTGCATAGACTAGAAATAAATATGTAAAATCATAAAAATCCGACCTCTAGTAACCTTTTCACTGCTACGGACGTACTATTACGTCGCACGCAAACATACCGTTCCCTGCTACGGACGTACTATTACGTTCCTTTATCTATAAAACGAAATACGCAAGTTATCACATTAGTGATTACACCGAAAAATGCAGAAAAATGAAACGAATTTAACGGTAAAAAAAACGTTTCTATGTTCATTGTAGTAGCAATGAAAATTAATTTAACTTATTATTTATTTCAGTGGTTACTAAAATGGCGATGTTGTGTTCTGTGCGCGTTATCTGTTATCGGTTTACTGCACGGACGTGTATACGTCCGTGGTTTACTGCTATAATAATTATAATTATTATAAATGTATACCTAACTAATCAAAAACTATTTTGATAATAATATGTTTGAATTCACTACTATGGTATCTTGGTATCTTTATATAAAACAATAAAATGAGTAAAATGTTTAGTCCGATGTTATTGTGCACCAAGTTCGTACATAAATTTGATGTAAATTTTTATAAAATGTTATCTGACGCAAAAATTTTAGAGCATTTAGATGAGATTATACTTGATTATGATTCAGACGACGATTTCATCAATGAAATTGAGGAATTTGATGAAAAAAACTACGAAGAGTTGATAGGTATGTTTGTTTGATTTATTCAGTTTTTTTTTTATTTGAATAAGGCTTTGACACCCGAATTCGAAATTATTCATAGTGTTGTAACTCATTTATAAGTTACAACAATGAATGAAATAAAATAAACATATATAATTGAGCTAGTATAGTTTTGTACAAATGTATAAATTCAATTTGTACATAATTATAATTTCATTATGTATCCATTTTTTTTATATCATAGAGACTGAATCAGATAATTGTCAAAATAATACAGTACATTTTACACCATGTACTACAGCATCTTCTACACAGCAAAGAATTCTTCTTTCAAAACAACGTAGACCAGTATCAAAAGAACAAATAAATCCGAAATGGAAAAAGCGTGGAGTGTTTGTACCTAAGGTTCACCATTTTGATACATCTAAGGTAAAATAATAATTTTAAAAATAATAAATAAACAAGTACATAACTGTATGTAATTCAAAACATATTAGTATTCTACAGTTTTTGATTAATTTTTAAAGTGGAATTCAAAAAGCAGAATTCGAGCTATCAGAAGAATCAACTGTGTTAGACTTTTTTGAAGCTTTTGTGTCACCCAATTTATTGGGAAAAATAAGTTTTGAAACTAACCAGTATTGCCACAAATATAATATTCAAACACCATATTCCAGGTATAAACCAAATAATAATGAAATAAACCATTTTATATTTGTATATTTTTTTTATAAAATGTTTTTAGAGTTACTCATTGGACAGACAACCAATTTGAAGAACTATATGTGTTTTTGGCTTTGACCATGCTAATGGCACGGAATAAAAAATTAGAGATATCTGATTATTGGTCCACTGATCCACTTCTACATCAACCCATTTTTGGTCAGCATATGAGTCGTGACCGTTATTTGTTGTTACTTAGAATGCTCCACTTTAGCAACAACGATGAGCAAATACCTGGGGATCGGCTTTCTAAGATTCGAATGCCATTACAAGAAATAACTAAAAATTTTAAAGATGCCATGATACCATTTGAAAATCTAGCAATAGATGAAAGTCTTGTTCTGTGGAAGGGTCGTCTTTCATTTAAACAATTTATTAAAACAAAGCGACACAGATTTGGAATAAAAATCTTTGTTATTTGTGATGTAGAAACTGATTTCATTCTAGATATTCTAATATATACTGGAAGCACAACAGAATATAAAAAAACAGACCCAAGCCTCGGTATATCCGGAGCTGTGGTAAATACATCGATAAAGCCATACTTGAAAAAAGGTCACGAGCTATTCATTGATAATTGGTATACTTCACCTTCGTTAGCCATGTTTCTTTACAAAAAAAAAACAAATGTCACTGGAACTGTTAGAAAAAATCGTAAAGGAATGCCTAAACTAACATCAAAACTTGAAGTTGGTCAAACAGAAAGTCAACACACAACAACTATGCTAGCTACAAGGTGGAAAGATAGAAGAGATGTTTACATGTTGACAACACAATTTGAAAATAAAATGATTACTATTGGTAAAAAAGATCATCATGGAAACCAAGTAAATAAACCTCTATCTGTGTTGAAATATAATGAAAATATGGGTGCTATAGATAAAACAGATATGTTGTTGAGCTCAATTGAATGTGTGAGAAAAACCATAAAATGGTATAAGAAACTGTTTTTCCACCTGATAGATCTATCCTTACTAAATGCATATAGTTCATACAAGACTGTTACTGGAAAACATTTACCATTGGCAAGCTATAAGTTTCAACTAATCCGGGAAATACTAACGAAATATTCAAAGAAAAGTGATTTGAACAAAAGAGGTCGTCCACGCAGCAGTGATACTGTGATACCAATGCGATTGACAGATAGACATTTTCCGTCCACTGTACCACCAACATCTAAAAAGGCAAATCCTCAAAGACGGTGTTTTGTATGCCAAAAATTAAAAAATAAAAGAAAAGACACAACATTCATGTGTAAAGAATGCGATGTTGGGTTATGTCCAGCTCCATGCTTTGAAGTATATCATACTAATAATAAATTTTGAATTTTCTACTTTATAATAATTTGTTTTAAATTTATTTTGTTACTATTATACTGAATTAACTATGTAATTATTAATAAACAGTTAAAAATATAATTTGTAGCCTTGTAGGTACGTTGCATTTTAATTATTTCAAAATCATAGTATGCGGTTCCTACGCTAGGTTTCCTAGTTTGGTTACCCCTGGTCGTATAAACTTTAAACTTATAATTCAGGTCAATATATATATATATATATATATATTTTTTTTTGATTTCAACACATGGTTATATTTAACTAAATTAATCAATTAGGAACATGAAAAAAAAAAAAAAAAAAAAAAAATTCAGCAGAGATGAGTATTTTAGAAAAAAAAAACTTAGCAGTGAAAAGGGTAATAAGTAATGATAAATAAATAAATAAAGATATAATGCTTACGTATATACGGCAGTGACAGGAAAAACACTTCACACAAGACCGCCTTCTCCTCGAAATCGTTCACATTCTTCACCACGGTCCCAGAGAGCCGGAGTCTTGTGTGTTACTCGCATGGCTATAAGTAGTGCATCGCTTTGACAATCATGCTGATCTATCTTTAAAATTGACGAGTCACTACTGATTTGTGCTAGTTGTGATGTCCCCATTCACAGTTGTTTATTAAATATCTTACATTTATAGATGTAATAATAGGTATTACAACAAACATCAGTAGAAAAATGAACGATGGTGTTCATTAAAGTAAAATAAATAGTTGAATTTTTATAAAATATTTGTATACAGTTTATAACACGGAATTGACACAACAATACACATAGACGGTAGTACACGGACTGATTTCGTTTTACTTAATTCGTTTTACTTAATTTCTGGCTAGTAATCAACAACAATATTCGGACATGTCTCTATTACTACGTTTACATGCACAATTAAGGTCGGTTTAAAAACTAAAGCGGTTTAATCATGCATCATGTAAACGCGTTAAAGCGACCTTAATTACTTAAACCGCTTTTATTTTAAGGACGCTCGAATATGTGGTTTAACCAAATTAAATCGTTTTAATAAATAAAGTCAGATGTATTTTTGTACATGTAAACACTCTAATGATTCTAATCGATCATTTTTATTTTGATAAATGATAACATAATACCATGATAATACAGATTAATCATATTTTATTTTCACGTATAACATACGTAAAATATAAGTCATAACTCATAAGTCCTAACTTCTTTTCTTCTGCTGACGAAAATCGAACTGCCCAACGAAACCCGTTTAAGTTTAGTGACCGATTTCAATTTTCTAGTTCAATGTTTATCTTTTTCATATTTTATGTGTTGCAATACTATCACATATATTGCGTTTTTTATTGAATAGGGAAGTATCCATTGTGAAAAAATAAGAAGAAAATATTAGGAAATTAATAAATTAATAACTCAACAACATTTTAATTAATTTGTATTAAAGGATAGTAAAGTAACTTTCTTTAGTTATAAAAACAGTGAAAATCCAGTTATATTATAGTATTTTGAATAGCAAATAGTCAAAGGCAAAACAAGATAAACAGCATAAGTTATAATTGAAGTTGTTTTAAATAGCAAATGGTCACAAGTCAAAATAGGAAAAAGGGCATAAGTCATTTTACAGTTATTTTTCCATGCAGATAGTAATAAGTCATCAAACAAAAGGTAAAACATTATTTTAATTTTTTTCAAATACTTTAAAAAATCCATAAAAATATAACAATAAGAAATATGAAAACAGAATAAAAAAAGATAAAGAATATTTGATTTTATTAAAATTTATGCTTCTCCTGAAAAGTAGCTATTTTTGACTAATGCCCCTTTTCCCGAAAACCGTCCATTTATGACGAACAGCTACATTACTAGTTAATGTCCATTTAATAGCTGGTAAATTAAAATCACCTAATATAATAACTTTGACATTATTGTAATTACATGACAAGCTATTAACCGTATAAGTATGATCATTATAAATATTTATATTAGAATAAGGTGGAATGTAGATAGCGCCAATTAAAAATACAGAAGATTCAAAAGATAATTTTACAAATAGTTGTTCAATATTATTATTTAGAATAGTGAGACGACAGCATTGATATTAACGGCAATTAAAACACCACATCCTCTGCAGTGCCGTAACTACCCTCCGTGGCGCCATTGGCGAATTTTATTTTAGCGCTTATTTTAGTTTTATTTTTTACTTTTTAGATAATATAATTTGTATATAATATAAAATTCTTATATGTTAATCATAATAAGGCTATATTTTATAAATAATTGAGTCTTTATAGTTTATGAGTTATAATAGATTGTTAATATTATGTAAGTCTTAGCTTACAAAAAACATCTGCAATTTTCAATATTTAACCCACCACTTTTTATTTTATTCATTATTTCGGTCGCTAGTCCATGACCAGTTTTTTCCTAGGATACAATGAAATCAATGCAACTTTCTTTAATACAACATTGATTATCAATCACATCTAAATATCTTATTATCTGACACATTTGTTCTTTATGGGAAAGATCTGGAGTACAGTCAAATATAATGGAAAAATATTTTTCATCTTTTATTTTTTATATGATTTCATTCCGAACTTTTTCACCCATAAGATTTATAATTTCGTTTAGAACTTTTGGTGAAAAATAACTTATTGATCCCTTTTTAGATTTCATTGTTGAAATATGTTCTGCTAAAAGTGGATGATAATGACTTATCAGTTCTATAGTATTCAAAAAAATGCCACAGTTATTTTCTCCTATTATTCCTGATTTACCTCGAAGTGCCAAATTATTTTTTGCACAATATAATATGACATCAATTGCTACTTTTAAAATATCACGCCATTTTTGTTTTTCAATTTTTATCATTTTTTGAAAATCTTCATCTATTGTTTTTCCTTTTTTAATGCGATTTTCTAATTCTTTCCATTCTATATAACATTGTCGGTGAGCAATTGTATTTTCATGAACTAATATATTAGGGTTTAGATGTTTCTAATCACAATAACCGTTTGTTGTATCAGTGAATGCAGAAACTCTGCTTTTTGAAAATAAAACACACGGATAACAAAAAATTTTATCTGTTGAACAACTATAAACCAACCATTTTCGTCTTACTTTTTCTACGTTGGGAAGATTTTTATACAACCATTTTGAACTAAAATGCCTACAATCATTGTCTTCAGGAAAAATATAATTGGATAAATCATTATGATAATTATGGTGGAAATCATACTCGTCGATTGCTACTCGTATTTTATCATTTACTAATGGCCACTTAGCTGGGTCTGAAAAGTCTATGTGACTATTTGAAATTGGTTCTAGTAATTCGGGTTCAGTCTCAGAATTATCAGTTATGAAACTAAGTAATATTATGATTAAAAGTTATTACAGTTGAAGAAGTGCCAGAACTTGGTATATTTTCAAAGTTAACTTGATCAGATGGACGATTGTCAGATGAAGTTGAAGTAGATAACCAGTTTTTTAAATTGATTCCTAGTGGGCGTTCTTTTTCTTCACGTTCCTTTCTTAATTTTTTGAATTCAGCCCCAGACGGTTTTTTTGGAGGCATTCTAAAAAAATATACTTAATTATAAATGTAAAACGAATATACCATTTTTTAAAATTTAAATGATTGAAAACACCATCGTGTTATATTTATTAATTATATTATTTTTTTTTATATTTTTTATTCAAAACATCAAAAATACCTCATTTTTAATAAAAAAAAAAGAAAAAACTTTATGAAAAAATTACAATTTACAAAAAAATAAGCAAACGAAACTAACAGAATATTATTTCGATTAAAATTGAGATTTTAACTAAGATTAAAAATAAATAAAATAAGTTTGGTAAAACTGTCCCTAATTTACACATGAGTGTATAATGTAATGTATTAAATTAAAAAAACATACTTGATATAATTGATACACCGTAGTTTAGCAGCTCTTGTATCGAAACACACTATTACTAAAGTGTATTTTATACACTATATAATATAAAATACGGAAACCGACTGGCGAGTGGCAAGTGACAACTACCGAGAAACGTAGCCCATAGGTAACCTTATAGTGTAGAGGTTGTAATGAATTTTTTACTACTGATAAGTCAGTTTTCTTCATTTACAAAACAATCTTTATTTACTTTTACAAACAATATAGATTAAATAATTTTACATATATTTATACATAATTGTTTGACACGGCCCGCAACGGCAACCAGTACAAAGTACAGGTGCCGCAGCGACCTGCCTACGGTCTTGTCAACCGCCACCACGGGATACGACCGCGCGACAGTCGACCCTCCCGCCACGCCGCAAAGGCACAAGGCGGGACGGGAAGAGAAGTCGTGACGGACGCGGACCGGCCGTCGCCGGTATTTAACTCGTTCACCGACCGTCGTACCGACAACCGTAAAAAGGACGATCAAGATATATACACCGACTCGTGCGCGCTGACAACAACACTTAGTGTTATTTCATTTTCATTTTTATCAAATTGATTAGCGAATAAACGTGGCCCAGCCACATTTCACCTTACCGTCAGTGTTCAGCTTCTTGTGTGTTCCCTCACCACACCACTATCACCTTACCACACCTGACCGGCCGACGCTTCACCACCTCAACACCAGCATCGCCGTGTCAAATTGGCTCCCCGCAGAGGAATCACCTCAAGTCAACGTAAAGGTAAGAGTTTTTGTTCACGCTGACACATACCTCGGAAAAGTGCTTATTATATTAGTATTAAGTGATTTTAGCCAGGTCTGTATTTTCCATACAGTATCCATTTTGTATACATAATTTCACAAAGACATACATATTAATAATCGGTATTCCTAAAAGTGATATTATATAGAATAACGGGTATTGTTATTTTACATGATATATGCTCACGGACATGAATATAATAATAAGTATAGTTTAATTACTTACAGTCAATTAGAACGTCAATATATACGTGTATAACAGTGCAACGCCAAATGCGGAAATAATAACGATAAATATCTACGTATTTCGGGATGCCGGTGATTACCGCGGTTATATTGATACGGGTACGATTGTAAACGCGACGATATGCCATGGGGCGGCGGAGGTCGAGGGTCTAGCTGTCTAATAGCCGTCTTAGGAATCGCACCTTTACAGAGGCCGATTAGAAAACGAGACTACAATACAAGTGTACAGCGGAGGGGAGGATCATAATACAAACACGGCTGCGGATATAACAAGGAGCGTGGAAAATATACAACGAACTATCGTGCGGCGGGATTCACGCTTTGATTCTTGCCTAGTCGGCCAACTATTCCTAGCCGTCTAATAGCCGTTAGGAGGCCGATTAGAGACCAAGGGTTAGTAGCCTCATACTACACACGATCAAAGCGTATCGAGAAGGTCGGAAGGTGCCTTTTCCAGTGTATCGGTCGCTCCTATATAAGTAGCCGGGTATTCCGGGGGCGTGTAGAAATACACGGTTACAATACCTCTATACTGGTTTCGCACTCTCTCTCGATCCGCGCGCTCTATTGGCATTTATGTTATGTTATTTTTGTGATCGATATTATATTGTTACTGTACTATTCCGTTAGGCGTCGCGTCGTAAGTATATTCGTTACAAGGTAATGTAAAGATAAACTTTATCTATACTCGGTATAGATATTATATTATAAAGAATGGTATATACTAATATACTGTATGCCGTCATATTAGTTAAATAATTTGGAAAACTGATCATTTGTGGTAATCATTACTATGCCGTTTGTCGTTCGTGCCTATATGGCTACACATTTCATACACACAAAAATAAAATAATACATAATCAGTGTATAATATAAATGTAAATAATGTAAGGCTGGATTTAGTGCTCGACCGACGATCAGCGCGTACCGTGCGTGCTGACGGTACGCGCTGATCATCGGTCGTCACCGAGCGTTTAGTGCTTAACCGACGGCAAATTCGATCGGCTGTCGTACGTTATTTTGTTATAATTTAATTGAGTTATACTTTAACTTATAACTAACTTTAACTTAACTATTAAGATGAATCCATTCATTGTAAATTCACTAATATGTGCGTATTATTTAATCGACGGAGTAAAAAAAAACTGAGAAGATATCACGTTCACCCAGTAATTGTAGACCGGCCAATTGAAGGGGAATTCTGTACGCTGTTTTCAAAATTACGAGATCACGAGTCAAAATTTTTTGATTACTTCAAAATGTCTACTAAAAGTTTTGACGAGCTGCTTGCAAAACTTGAAGATTCTTTGAAGCGTCAAAACACTTTTCGTATTCCTGTGTCACCGTCAGAAAGATTGGCCGTGACTTTAAGGTAATTATCTTAAAATTAAAATTAAATTCAACAAATTTTAATTTTTAATACAATTTTTTATATTGACATTATATTATTTATGTATACTTCATAATACAACATAATATTTTTTATTACAAATTCTGCATAGTAACAAAATCATCTAAAGAATATGTCGAATCATCATCTGGTGTCTGATACTGTTGTGGTTATTCAGTTATATAAGATGTAGAAGCATCGGAATGTTGTGATTCTGAAGTCGAAAATGTATGTGATGTTCCCCGGTGGACTTCACTAGAACTGCTGGATATTTCGATTGCTTTTTGTAGAACTGCAGAACGGAAAAGTAATTTTTGGTGATTAGAAAAAGTTTTCATAATTGGCAAAAGTGAACAAAAAAATGACATGTCATCGTTTTGCATTAATTTTGTATTTTCTTTAAACATGTTCTATATTTCTCTATCAAAATTATCGTCTTCATTACGAGTTCTTTTTTTAAAACGTTTTGCTTGCACATTTTTCCGTTCAGCAGCAGTAGTTTGTTCTGGTTGGCAAAAGTTGGAGTCTTTGAACGTCGAAGGTAGAGCGTCCTCATTGGTTATCGGTTTGCCTAGTGATTTATCCATTGTGTTCTGACTTTCTACAATTGATTCCTCAGTATCTATTATATGTTTTTTGTCTAAAAACTGCATACAATCAAAGTATACATATTTCTTTTTGTTTCCACCAGCAGACCCAGACTTCGTGTTCTTCAATATAGCTTTGCACCAAACGTAAGCGTCCCGTGCCATCTTCCACCGCTGTTGTACATTCCTTTCTGTAAAATTATTAATTTATTATTATTATTTGGGACCTATTTCATGAAGAATGCCTTTCGATTCCGAATACAGGAGAAGGATGGCTTAAAATCGCCGCTGGCTTCGAGAATATAGCAAACTTCCCTAACTGCATCGGCAGTATTGACGGAAAGCACGAAAGAATAATCTGTCTTGAACACAGTGGAAGTTTGTTCTCAAACTATAAAAAATATTATTCTATTGTTCTATTGGCCATGTGCGATTCCGATTATCGTTTCACCTATATACATGTAGGTGCATGTGGAACAGACTCAGGCTCGACTATTTTTAAGGAAAGCACTTTATTTACGAAAATAAATAACGGAGAAATAATGTTACCTCCACCAAAACCACTACCTAATACTACAGAACCACTTTCATATATGATAATCAGCGATTCTGCATTTGGTATATCAAACAAAGTATTAAGACCTTACGCACGAAGTAATTTGACAAAAAAAAAAGAAGATATTTAACTATAGATTAAGCCGTGCAAGGAGGTATATTGAGTCTACATTTGGAATAATGAGTAATAAATTCAAAATATTTCATAGACTAATGAATACTGCATTGCCGAATACAATAACAATCGTAAAGGCTTGTTGCGTTTTGTATAACTTCATAAGAGAACGAGATGGTTACAGAGTAGAAGACATATTAACTATTGAGGGGTTTCAAGAACTTCAACTAAATGTGAACAATAATATTGTTAGAACAGGCGATTCGATAAGGGATAAATTTGCCAACTATTTCGTTTCTCCTAATGGAAGTGTATCGTGGCAAGATGCTAGTATCTTTTAATAAAATCTATATTAATGTAATTATTATTACAATATTATATAATTCATTTACTCTAATAAAACTTTAATTAACTCATATAATAGAATTATGTTGTTTTTTTAAATACTACAATAGGTACTATCGAATTGAATATTTATAATTAGATTTAGATTTCCATTGGTATTATTTCCATAATTTTAAATAACATTTTTATTTACTTACCAATAACTTTTTTCTCATTATCAGACACATGGTCGTAATTTTGTACTATTGCTTGGCAAACTTCAAACGAAGCTTTTATTTTGGCATCACGGTCTTTGTACAATGCGCAAGATAAGTCCCATAATGGCGGTCGAAGATGCACCTCAGAAATAACACGCTCAGTATCGATGTTCATTTTTATTTATTTATTATATTAATTTATTAATATTATATTATATTTATTAATATTGTAATTATAATTATACTTTTTTAAACTAATATAATAAACAATTTACAACACAATAACATAAAATGTAAATAAAAAGAATATCATATTATATAAATATGTGTACGCGCGTACAGTCGGTCGGTCGTCAGTGTGGAAGTAAACGCTTGCATTGCTAAAAATAGCCATGACTAGCATATTATAGCATGACTTTAATTCATCGATTACAGATTTAAAGTGATTTCGTTTAATCAAAGTTCTATCCATTGATATAGTAATATTTTTAAAATCATCCACGTTTTTAAGCTTACATTTATTTTTAAGAATTTCTAAAACATCATACTGAGTAGGCAGAGTAGCTCGAGTAGGCCTATTTTTATTTGATGATTTACCCAAACGTACAACATTAATTTTAATAGGATCAACATTGACATCAATTCGCCTCAAGATATTAAATATACCCAATTTGTCGTCCGCATTTGACTGAGTTTCAGGTAAATTAAAAATAATAACGTTACAACTTCTAGACTGACGGTCATTAATCTCGGCAAATTGTTTTCTAGTTGTTCCATTTTTATTTCAATTGATTTGTTTTTAATCAAAATTTCATTAAATTGTTTGGATATATTGTCTAACTTACCGCTAAGATCATTGAATCTTGAATCAATAGGGCGTATATCGATTCCGCCAGCTATTGACTCCGCCGGCTACTGTTTAAAATATTTACATATCGATTCCGCTGGCTATTAATTCCGCCGGCTACTGTTCCCGCCCTTGTAATTTGTAAATGTATTTTTAAAATTACAGTCCTACATAATATACTTTATAATATTTAAAATTATAATAATTGTATACTAATTAAAACTAAAATGTATTCTAATTTGTATAAAATAATAAAAATAAAACGAGTCAATATAGGTATTTTATTTTATTCCGTACGTATTGCTATAAATCGTATAGGTATTACGTATATATTACCGATTCTGACTGAAATCTTATCTTTAGATATGATATATCTTAATATCTATAATATCTATATTTATATATTTTATATTGTTAAAATGTGGACTTACCAATCTTTCCGTATTACTTCTCTACTAGTTACTATTTTACTAATCAGAATCGATCTAGTTAACAAAATTGCTGCATCACGTTAGTATAGTGTCGCGCACTCGTATTATTATATTTATTAAAGAGTATTACTTACTAATTATAAATTACAATGAATTTTACTATAGTTTCTTGTGAAAGAAAAAAAGATTTAATTCTATATAATAATCATAAATATTATAAAAAAGACTATGTCAAATATTTAGATGCTTTTAAATTACAGTGTATAAATAAAAAGTGTACTGCAAAAATGTATGTCTATCAAGCCACAAATCAAATATTAAAAAAAGTGAAAGTATTCATAATGTCAACCATAGCGAAGAAACAAGTATTCTAAAAAAATCATTTTCAAATGGACTTAAACGAAAATCGGAAGACGAATTAGAAAGGCATTCAAAAATCATTAATAGTGGCATTTTAAATAATCCAAAAGTGACACATACTTTTACATACAAGTACAGATATTAATAATATTTATCAATGTTTATACCGTTCTCGTAGATCTCATACCCTAAACTCCCAACAAATGTTACGGAATTAATAAATATAATGAGCGAGCGCCAAGTTAAAACCGTCCAAGATGAAAACTTTATTCTTTTAGTTGATTCGGATAACAAAATTATTTGTTTTTCAACAAAATCAAATCTAAAATTATTATGTACAGTAAATAAAATATTTGTGGATGGTACTTTTACTTACTGTGCAAAATATTTTCTCCAGCTATTTACCGTCCACATTTTTAAGAACGGACATTATGTTCCACTTGTGTACTTTTTACTACCCGACAAATGTAAAGACACATATGCGCGATCGTTTGGTTATATTATTGAAAAATGTTCAGAAATAAATTTATTGTTCAGTCCATCGAAAATAGTTTCTGATTTTGAAGAAGCTCCATATTGGTGCAAAAATAATTTGGCCAGAAATACAGATTGTTGGATGCCGATTTCATTTGACGCAAAATTGGTGGAAACACATTCAAAGTCTTGGTAAATATGTATTTGAATACACACAAAATATATTATAAATATTATTTTTGTATTATTTATTATTAATAATAATTGTATTAATTTATTTTTTTTTTTTAGGTTTATCAAAAGACGAATCAAATGAAATAGGTAATTGGCTAAAATTGGTATTCGGCTTACCATTATTATTTATTAAATTCGGAAGAAGTAAGCGATTGTTTTACGACAGATTTGATGTCAATTGCTCCAGATGATGAAAGGGTAGGAAAGTTCTGCGATTATTTAGTTGATTATTATATTGATGAAGGAGCAAAATTCAATCCACGCATTTGGGCATCAAGGGAAATAACATCGGAACGTACTACCAATAGCTGTGAGTCTTTCCACACAAAAT
This sequence comes from Diuraphis noxia, assembly GCF_037042655.1. Classification (NCBI taxonomy): domain Eukaryota; kingdom Metazoa; phylum Arthropoda; class Insecta; order Hemiptera; family Aphididae; genus Diuraphis; species Diuraphis noxia. The sequence continues at coordinate 95,697,143 of NW_028301711.1, read as the reverse complement.
GAAATTCACAATTCACAAAAGCTCATCCCAACATTTTCATATTTACCCATGTTTTAAATACAAAAATACAAACTGACACTTATATACATATAAATGGAATAAATCAGTTCGTGTCCCGCTATCGTACAAGCAGCACGTGTGTTACCTTTGTGTCCGTTATCGCTTTTATAGCTGTCGTTAGCTCGTTATATAACATCAAGGTCGACACTTATCGCAGGTAATATGTAATTTAATATACACATATATACATATACCTATATCTTACTAAATAAACGATCAAACCAATTAAATTACCGCCGTCGCGCGGCGATTTAACTCCAATTCAACCCAACATAAAATGTCTACACTAAACCAGACCAAACATCAAATATCTAAATCTAACATGCCACCTTCTTCACCAAAACAATCAACCGAAAATCACGTTCCTGACACCCCAGAAAATATGGAAAACAACTTAACACATCAAAATATTGTAACCAAAAATAAAACTTTCGCAGAAACACTAAATCCAAATCCGTTTCCAAAAAAAGATCAGGCTATTATATTTGATAAAGAAAACGAAGAAATACAATTAAAAGATTGCATTATTGAAATAGGTAAAATAATCAAACCAGAAAACATTATATTCGTGTCCAAAATATCAAAAAAACGAATGTGTATCTTCTTATCGACAAAATACCTAACTAATAAAACTACGAAAATTTAGTAGTGCAAGGTCAAAATATTAAATTAAGAAAGCTATACAATCCGGACAAAAGAATTATCCTTGCAAATGTATACCCCAATATACCACACGAAACAATAATAGAAGCACTTAAAGAGCACAACATAACACCCACTAGTCCTATATCATTTTTACGCGCAGGTCTTCACATTGAAGGTTTTACACACATACTCAGTTTTAGACGCCAAATGTATATATATCACCTGATGACGAAAACAAAATGCCTAGCTCCATACTGATCAATTTCGAAAACGCAAATTATCGGATATTTCTTTCTAATGACGAATTAACCTGTTTTCTATGCAAAAAAATCGGACATACTTCAAACAATTGTCCTAAAGCAGATGAACTTAAACCCACTGAGACAACTAATATTAGCCCTGTATCAAATACCCAAACTCAGTTAAAATTTGATGAACCTAAAACACCTGTACATCCAGATTCGGAATTTGATTTTTTCGAACCAATGGACCACTCTCAAACCGACAATAAAGACCAACCAATTGAGACAGAACCACCTCCAAATACCAAAAGATCAGCTTCAACACAATCGCCCACACTGTCGACTTCAACAATATCAAACAAGGTGACTCCATCACCAAACCAAATCAAAACACGTAAAACTAACCCTACCAAAAAAACAAAATTAACTACCGCGACTGAAAAGTTCATAGAAAACATTGATTCACATTTATTACCAATTAAAAGTTTTGTTGACAATAATAAGGAATTACCAATCAATTACATACAGTTCAGAGATATAATTGAAAAAGTACAAAGTGACCCAGATCCAGAACTTATACTTGAACAGTATAACATTTCGATAAAAGCTATGATAGATATAATTGAAAAAGTCAGACCTAAACTTCAATCAAATAGTAGTAAAATACGTTTTATGCGTCTGCATAACGAACTATTCAGAATATATCTAGACAAACAGTTGAATTCAGACACATAAAACTAAAACAAACCACTTTCCTACCGCATTAGTTAAAAAAAGAAATTAATTAATAAAAAAAATAAAAAAAATAAAAAGTGAATAGTAAAAATACATTTAATACAATTTCAACAAACAACTCAAATATTAATATCCTCCAATGGAATGTAAATGGTTTCTTCAATAGACTCAACGAAATCAAAATTTTAATCAACACACAAAACCCCAATATTATTTGCTTACAAGAAACCAACTTTACACATAAGTCATTGCCCGACATTAAAGGTTTCCAAGTTTTCACCAGAAATAGAAATAACTGCAGCAGGGCCAGTGGGGGAGTTGCCATTTTTATGGACACCTCGTATCCAGCACAAGAAATACCAATAATATCCCATCTGGAAGTAATTGCAATCAGATTAAAAGCCAAAGAAAACTTAACAATATGTAACATCTATTTACCTAACCTCACTAATTTCAACCTAAATGATATTCAAGATATAATAAATCAACTCCCTACAACTTTTTTTTTTACTTGGTGACTTTAATAGCCATAACAGTCTGTGGGGATCTCAACACACTGACGCCAGAGGTCGCATCATTGAAACAATTCTGGATAACCCTAATATTATGTTATTAAATGATGGAAATGACACACACTTTACAACTGCTTCAGGCAATACATCTTCAATCGACCTAACTCTATCGTCTACCTCAATAGGCTGCAATTCCGAATGGAAAGTAATACCAGCAACACATAGTAGCGACCACTTGCCCATCATCATTAACATTAAGTATCGTAATAACGTGGAACTCTACGAACTCCCCCCTATATGGAATCTAAAAAGCTCAAATTGGGAATTTTATACACAATTAACCAACTATGAATTAGATAAATTGTTTATACCAGAAAATGAAGATGCTGAAGTAACACTTGAAACTCTCGAAAATATTATTTTGACCTCAGCCTCCAAATCAATAGGAATTACACGATACAAAGGAAAAAAACCCTCGGTCCCCACGAAGCTTGCGATATATCTATTAGGAACAAGAAAAAAGCCTATAACAAATACAAAAAAACCAAAAATATATTCAACTTAATTGATTTTAAAAGACTCAGAGCTATAGCCAAACGAATCATTATTGATAGCAAAAAACTAGCTTGGCAGAACTTTACTAAAACATTAACAACCTCTACTCCCCCATCCGAAGTTTGGGGAAAAATTAAAGCAATGAAAAATATACCAGTACACAAAAACATCACATTTTTACAAACTAATACCCTAAACTTAACGGCATCTATAGACATAGCAAATGAACTTGGTCGTAAGTTTGAAGAAAATAGCAATAACTCATCACTAGACCCACTTTTCCTAGCACATAAAAAAGATAATGAGGATTACAATATATTTAAAACACCGCAAGCGTTCTCACTCATAGATGAAGACCTAAGAGCATTAAATGATGAAATTACTATTAGCGAAATAATGTTAAGTCTCAGTAAATCCAAAAGCAAGAGTTGTGGTCCTGACAATATTCCTATAGACTTTATACGACACCTACCTACCCAAGGAATTAACTAAATGTTAAAAATATTCAACAAGCTTTATCTGACCAACAAATTCCCAAAACAATGGAAGAAAGCAATAATAATCCCCATCCCAAAATCGTCAAATAATCAACATGCCACTGAAGGTTATCGGCCTATATCGCATTAAGTAAATTATTAGAAAGAATAATAAATAACAGACTCAGTTGGTACCTGGAAAAAAAACCTACTTGGGGAAAAACAATTTGGTTTTCGGAAACAAAGAAGTACCGACGATTGTCTAACCAACATTGAAACTGAAATTCGCGACACATTCGCTACAAAACAAAGTATGATACTTATATGTCTGGACATATGCAAAGCTTATGATAATGTATGGCGGTACAAGGTGCTCACAACTCTATACAACTGGGGGATCCACGGCAACATTCATGCTTATCTACAACATTTCTTATCAGATAGATCATTCATTGTAAAAGTTAACAACACGCTCTCTGAAAAATTCACTCTAGTCAATGGAGTGGTGCAAGGCTCCCCCATTAGTGTTACACTTTTCTTAATTGCAATCAACGAAGTCACCAAAATAATAAAGCTGCCCACCCATATCAACATATTTGCCGATGACATAAATTTACACTGCAAAGGCAAAAATAATAAATCCATTTTAGAAAACATCCAGCTTAGTGTAAATATCATAAATGATTGAAGCAAAAAAAATGGTTTCAGATTTTCATCAACTAAATCCAAATGCATAATTTTTTCTAAGAAAATAAAAAGAGAACTTAAACCAGAAATAAAACTCAACAATGTAGTTATTCCCTTAGTCAATAACATCAAAATCCTTGGAATGACCTTCGACAACAAACTGAACTGGAACAAGCACTTTTCAGCCTTAAAAACAAACACTTCCAAAACCACCAACATAATAAAAATACTTGCGAACAACAAATGGGGTGCTCAAAGTAAAATTCTTCACAATGTTTACAAAACACTAATTAGATCTAAAATAGAATACGCGGTGCTATCATATACGGCAGTGCAAAACAACAAGTCTAGAAAAACTCGAAACAATTCAAAACAACAATCTACGCCTAATAACAGGTGCATTCAAAAGCAGTCCGATATTCGCAATAATAATCATTGGTTCAGAATACAAATTTAGATTACCTACCCTAAACAGCATTTTCACCGTAGAAGCCTTAGCGATCCAAAAAGCAATCCATATAATCAAGGAAATGCCTAACAACACCTTCAACATACTAACCGACTCTCTGAGTACATTATTAAGTATCCAAAACCCTTATAGATTATATAGTTTTTGACTTGAATTTGAGTTTATTTTTGGTCTGGTATTATGGTGACAACGGTATCGTTTCTATTAAAAATTACTTACATAGTAGCTTAATTCTATCTATGAATCAATCATTCATTAAATATAAATTACCTTTAAAATAATCTCAGAAGAATTTGGTTTTCGCACATTTGTAGCCAAGTAAGTAATTTTATTTTGATCTCGCATTGCCATTATAAAAGGAACAACATCATCAACTCCAAATTCATGTATAAAAAATTTTGCCATGAAGGTTTTTTCTCCTAAGCTTGTGTAATCTATTACTGAATATTTGTAACCGGTGGGAATTTGACTCTGAACCACATTGAAATTGTTTAATATTTTGTTATTCTATTAATTGTAATATTATTTAAAAATTAATTTCCTATTTTATATTACCTGTAAATCAACATGCATAGGCTGACTATCGATTATTTTTGAACTTTCTAATTCTAATGAACCGGGACCTAAATTATCTTGTTGTGTCTATAGATCAGTTTTTAAAAATATATTGTTAAAAGCGGATTAATAAAGGATTATTATTAAATATATTTCTGAGCTGTTTTTAATATGTACTTGGGTATCAACTTCTTCCAAATGCATCTTCATATGTCTAATCATATTTTTTCTTTGAGTAAAAGCCTTCTCACATTTCAAACATTTGATTGTATTTTCTTTAGGGGTCTGTGTTTTAATGTTATGCTTTTTGAGTAAATGTTTTTTTAATGTACAGTTGTGTTTAAACTTTACTCCACATTCATCGCAATTAAAGTTCTGTAAAGATATAACGTTTCTCCCTTTAATACCTGGGATTTTTACTCTTTAAAATATAATGTACTTGAATATATTATAGTATATAATGCTTCTTATTAAGAACCATTCAATTAATTCAAGTATAAATATTCACAATTCATGTAGTAAAAATTAGTTACTACAGGATAACAAAAATAAACAAACAAATACATAATATACTATAAAAATGTACATTATATTTTTAAAAAATTCAATAAATATTCACAATTCATATAGTAAATATTAATTATTCAGGATACCAGGATAACAAAAATAAATAAGTACATAATTACATAAACTATAAAATGTATATTATATTTTTAAAAAATTCAATAAATATTCACGATTCATGTAGTAAAAATTAGTTACTACAGGATAACAAAAATAAACAAACAAATACATAATATACTATAAAAATGTATATTATACTTTTAAAAAATTCAATAAATATTCACAATTCATGTAGTTAACATTAATTATTACATTATATATTATATATTAATATATTATAATAATAATTAAAACTCAATATATAATATGCCCCCATTATAAACACACAATAAAATATAGGTAATTTATGATAAGTTATTACTATTATTTAGATATAATAATTAAACATTTAATATTGAGAGTTAAGGCACATACAAGGCACATTCTGAATTTTACAATATTTTATAATTTTTTTTAATTAACTAGTCTAACATAGTATGACAATAAGAGCTACACCCAATATTATTATATTTTAACACCTGACATGGAAGCTTTTTAATAAAATAATAAATTATTGACATGTAGACATTGATGCCATACTTACACTTTCTGCTTTGCTTAAACCTATAATATAACAAGCAATTAAAATTCAGATATCAAATATGAAAGTACAAGGGAAGTTTCTTATGAGTTATTTGTGGTAAATACAACTTACTCATTTTAAAACTCTTGGAAAGTTGGAAATCTCAAATCTTTAAGTAAAATAAAATATTAAAATATAATTCTAATAAAAATATAATATTGTTATTTAAATATTTTATCTATGTATTAAATGATAAATGATAATGGCACTGTGATAATACGGTAGATTGGACGGCGTTGTGTAGTGGTAGAGGGGGCAAGTTAAATGAGTCACCGTGACACGATTTTAAATTTCGCGTGCCGGGCCACACTATCCATTTTCACCGGTCCGTCGGTGACCGGTGAAAACGCATCCGTTAGCTGATAAAAACCAAACACATTTATATGAATATAATTGGCCACACTGTCCGGTGCGCAACGTTCCGTCGTCCGTTAGCCGGATCGCAACGCAACATGCTGCGTTGACAGTGGACACATTAATACATTATCCGTTTTTAACGCATCCCGCGCGAATCCAAGTTCCTAGGCACCAGGCCACATATATATTTTCAATTTGTTTTTTAAGTTATTTAATGATGGATTCAGATAAACTAATACAAGCCGTACGTGGACAAAGTGCTTTGTGGGAAATTGGTTCCAAGGAATACATGAACGCAAATATAAAAAAAAAAAGTTGAGCCGAAGTAGGTTGTCTAATGTACCCTGATTGGAACGAAAAAGAGCAACAGGAAAAAGATGAAGCCGGTAATTATACAATTTTTTATTGGACAAGTATAATTATATTTTTTTTTTTTACTAACTAATAGAATAAATGTTTAGAGGAGATGGTATTAGGTAATTTGATGAAAAAAATTAACTTAAGTCACCTACCTATTAACATAAGTGTATATAACTCTAAAAGTTAAAAGTTTATGTGGAGATAAATATTTATTCAACTTAGCTAAGAAAAAGTTAGTTATTATTATTATTTTTTTTTTTTATATCTAACACCTGTCTTAGGTCACACATTTAGTGATAATACATTTTTTTTTCTAAATTATAACTAAATATTTAGTCCATCCTTATATATTACTTTTTTCGCAAACTAGTTTTGGTAGTTTAGCTTTAGACAGTTATATTCTCGTGGTTTGTGTCTAATTATGTCTAACTAAATAAAATAGGTATTTAATCTTAAATCATTCTTTAAAGACCATAATATACCTATTACCTATTGAATAAACAAATATTAATGAATCAATTAGTTTACAATACAATTTTACTTTATTTAACATAACAAAGAAAATTGTAAACTTACAGAATAAGTTGGTACCTACCTCCTTATTTTATATTAAATCAAACAAAGTAATTCATATTATTACATCATAATATGACAATTACATATACTTATACACATGCAATATACACCTATAGATATTCAATTTTATATTAATACTTTTTTATCCCGTTTTTTATTTACTTCAAGCATCAAATAAAACAGTATTCTGTAAATCATAAAAAGTTTTAAAATTATTATTATAGTTTAACTTTTTATACAATTTGTATAATTATACCTACTTTTACTTTTACAATTACCTACTTTATTTTTAATTTGAAAATGTAAAAATCAATGGTTTTTAAAAAGTTACATGTTAGTATACTGAAATGGTACAGCTCCAGGTCCCATAAAATAATTAGCAAAGTAATCTCTTACACCAATTCCTTGTGATCGAGAACCTGTAGCATGTGCTTCAACATCATCCAAAGAGTGGGTTTCTGCATCCTCACTATTATACCCATCTCTTACTCTTACAAAGTTGTGTAACATGCAACATGACTTGACTATTATATCAGCGATATCTGGTTCAACCTGTATTGGAGTATGTAAAATACACCATTTGTTGGCTAAAACTCCAAAAGCACATTCAACCATGCGCCTGGCTCGTGATAGGCGATAATTAAATACTTTTCTCGTTAATGTTAAACCACGTCCTGGGTATGGTTTAAGAAGATTGATATGAAGTGCAAACGTTTCATCTCCAATGAAGACAAATGGTTGAGGATTATCATTAACATTAGGTAGCAAACTGGGACTGGAATATTAAGTTGGTTTGAATACAATTTTTGAAGACACTTGAATCCCCTTCCTTTCCATAAGCTCCGACATCTATTGCGGTAAAGCATAGATTTGAATCTACTACTGCCATTAATATGATAGAAAAATATTTCTTGTAATTGTAAAAGTTTGAGCCTGAATTATTAGGATTTTTACACCTGATGTGTTTTCCATCAATTGCTCCTAAACAGTTTGGAAAATTAGTTTTGAGGTAATATTGTTTTGAAATTTCAATCCACTTTTCATTTGTTGGCTGAGGCATTTCTGTTGGTTGTAAAATTGTCCATATGACTTGACAGGTTTCAAAAACTATACAGCTGATTGAACTTTTACCTAAGTTGAAGTGCCTTAAAAGATAAGCCAGTTGATAAATATCTATGAAAAAAAAAAATTGAAAATAAGATAAAATTACTATTATTACTAGCAGAAGTTCAAAAATATCCATTTAAGTTTGGTGTTGGCGTTTTAGAGACAGTATCATTATAATATATTAAACCATAATTAATGCAATTAATATTTCTAGAGAAAACTATGAAAAATACTTGGCGTCATATCAGAGATAACTACATGCGATATTTAAACCAAGGAAAAAGTGGCGATTCAGCAAAATCAAGGAAAAAATACATATATGCTGATTCGTTATCTTTTTTGCAACAATCTCTCGTAAAAAGAAGGTGATTATTAAATATTGAATTTTACTAGTCATTCTCTAATCATATATGTATACCATCATTGATTTATTTTGTATTTTTTTATTATATAATTACTATTTAGGACAAGTGGAAATTTTGAAAATATTGAAACACCATCATTGGAACATGATTCAATTGCTGAAAATGATAGTGATTTAAATCTAAACATTAGTAGTGATCATGTTAATGATTTTAATTCACAACCATTAGCACCTCAAACAGAACCCATAAGCCAAAAACAACGATCACCCTTGGCAAGCTCGGCAGCTCGACAATCAAAAAGAAATGTACCTCAAACAAATGCATTTCAATCACAGTTATTGGATTTGTTGAAAGAACATGAGCTTAATATTTTGCAAGATTCTGATAATATGATGCTGTTATCTTTTTCACCGAAGTATAAAAAATTAAACGAAGACCAGAAAATAGATTTTCAAATGCAAATGTTACAATTTTTTAAAAATATTAATAGACCTATGCCACCATTATTCTATCAACCAATAATACAAGAATTAGAACAACGTCCCCTGTATCGACCTCCTATATCAGCAAACAATCAGACAACACAGTCATATAGTCTAGCAGATCCCTATTCACAATTTTCAACACATTCTCAAAATTCATACCAGACCTTGTAAACCAATTTAGTTTTGATTTTATAAAGTTATTTATTTTGCTGTTAAATAATTCACCTCTTTTTTAATTATGTTGTTATCGTATTCTATTAAAAGGACTAACTATTTATTTTTTATATATATTATGTTTAAAAAGAAAGTTATTCTAAGTTTTGTTTTTAATTTTTTTTACAATTTTTATATAATATGTTGTTACTGTTACTATGAAAAGAACAAACTATTTTTTATTTTTATGTTTAAAAAGAAAATTATTAAGTTTTTTTTAAAAATAATTTTACATTTTTTAGAGGTACAATGTTGGTTATTGTTTGTATAAAAAGGATAATTTACAAATAATACTTAAATGTTATGTTTTAATAAAGTGCACCTAATAAACTAGTTATTTTTTTTATTTTTTTTTAAATACTTAATAAAACTATACAAGCAGAATTTTTAAAAACAACCAATGGAATTATTATAGGTAATAATTGTTATCATATAATATAAAGGACACAAAATATGCAAAAAATAGTAATAGGGATAAATGCAAATTGTATTTCATTATACTATATCTTATATATTCTTACAGGTTATATTATGTTTATTGCATGTAATACACTTTACAATTGTAATTTTAATACTTAATATAATATATTAACAAAAGGTTACTACCCTCACACCATAGTAAAATATCAAAAAATCAAAACCTAACTGCAGTACGGTTGAACCGTGCCTTACCTATAAAAAATCTTAATTGGCAAAGTGTGTTGGAGTGCACAAAAAAATAGCCACTGATTATAATACATTAGTGTATACTATAAATATTAAATACCTATATAATTTGAATGCTCTTATAAATAGGTAAACTCTGTGTAATAAATAGGTAGGTACTTACCTCAAAGTAACTGATAACCTTTCTTCTACACTGATAGGCATTTGAGTACAGTCATTTTCTTTATAATACTTTCACGTATTCGCCCCAATAATTCGTCAAAAGTTTTTATACTCATACGAAAATATTCGAAAAACTTTTCAGGGTATTGCCGTATGTTCGAATAAAAATATTGAAATTGTGTTTCACGTTGTAGATTTAATGGATGCACCCAATATCGTCTGTTTATTGGAGACTTATCTTCATTTAAAAAACCTTGTGCTTCCAATAAGCAAATAATTTTAATTTTTTTTGTTTATTCATGTTAATTTATGTTTAAATTAGGTTTAATTTGTTTTTTGAAACAATAAGTACATTAATAAAAAAAAAGACTGAAGTACCTACAAGTGCACAGCACAATATATCATGACAAATTAAATTAAATTTGTCTTGCAAAATATGTTGTGTGAAATGTGGTACAACGCTATCAGTAACATAATTTTGGTGGAAAATGGATCCACGTGGTGGGAAATGTGAATAATGTTTTGAAATTTGGCGGGAAAACTTTACGTCAGTAGAAACGGATTACAAAAACGGATGGTCTGGCCGCCAAACCACAATCCGGTAAAAATGCATCCGTTTACCAACGCGACAAACGGACCGGTGAAAACGGATAGTGTGGCCCGGCCCTTAGTGATCCATAGTATCTCCTTTTTTGTATTGATTCTTGATTATTCTATAGTATAATATCTAATATCTATTCGATTATTTTATTATTAGTAGTAATTACTGTTCCTACGAAGTGTACTGTTCGAAGATTATAACATTAAGGTAAGTTTATTATTAATCATATTGGAACGAAAGCAATAATAATAGTGAAATCAGATTTTAAAATTAATATTCAATTTTTTAATTATATTTTTTTTTAACTTTTGTAGGGCATTAAAAATAATAATAAAAGTAATTCTTCAACAAATAACAATTATGTCTATGTGGAAATATATACAAAAAAAAAATATCGAACTTGATTCAAACTTAATTAACAACCAAATTAATTCTAATTCTAATAGTTCAACTTCAAGCGTTAATGTAAATTATGATAATCAAATTCAATCTGAAAATAATTTATCTACATCTAGTACATCAGATTTTTCAAAACAAAAAAAAAGAACATTTTTAACATCTTGGTTAAACAAATATGACTGGTTAGAACATGATCAAATTAATGATAAAGCTTTTTGCAAATTATGTAAATCTATGAGTAGTAATAGCAACAATAATGTTTCTGTATTTATCTTGGAAGGCTTTAATAATTGGGAAAAAGCGGTGGAAAGATTTAATATGCATGAACGTTCAGAATTGCACAAAACAAATATCGTTAAAAATTCTTTTATTAAAACAAATGCTAATGTATTTGCTCAGATAGTCATAAAATATCTATGGAAGAATCAAGATTTGCTTTTGATAAAATATTATCTTCTATAGTTTTTTTGGCAAAACAAGGCGTAGCAATAAGAGGGCATACTGACGAATCTGCAAATTTCAATCAGTTATTAAAACTTCGATCGGAAGATTCGACTGAATTAAAAAACTGGTTAGTTAGAAATACTTATAAATGAATTTCCCATGATATAACAAATGAAATTCTTAGTATACTTTCAAGAGAAGTCATTAGAAACATTATTTAAAAAATAAAAGAGAATACATTCTATGCTATTTTATTAGACGAAACCAGTGATATTACAGTAAAAGAACAAATTTAATTTTGTTTAAGAACAGTGGACAAAGAATCATTTGAAATAGAAGAATATTTTATAGGATTTTATGAAACACCTAAAACTGATTCTAATACTCTTTTCAATATTTTAAAAGATATTCTGTGTAGATTAGAGTTGAATATTCATAATATTAGAGGACAATGTTTTGACGGCGCTAGCAATGTTTCTGGGATTCACAAAGGATTACAAGCTAAAACTAAAGAAATTGAACCCAGAGCATTATTTGTTCACTGTCAAGCTCATTCTTTAAATCTTGTTACCTAAGATAGTAGGTATGCAAAATGTAGAAAAAGCTAGAGATATACTAAATTTTATAAGAGAATTAATTACATTTATCAACCAATCACCCAAGAGGCTATCTTGGTTCAAAATGGTACAAACAGAAGAGAACATGACTGCTCTAAGACCATTTTGTCCAACCAGGTGGACGTTACGATATTCTTCTTTGTTATCTGTTATGGATAACTACGATGAACTATTGACATTTTTGTCGGATTTTTCAAAAACTGAAAAGAACGATGCAGGTTCTAAAGCAAAAGGATTTTTAAAACAATTAAAATCCTCAGATACTTATATTATGCTTAAAATAGTAATTAGTATTTTTAAACATATAGAAACAACAAATACAATATTACAAAGTAAGTCTTTATATTTTAAACTTTCCGTACAAATTTTGAACACTTTGGAAGATACTATATCAAATATGAGAGATGTATTCAATATTTTATGGGAATCTGCAAAAAACGAATGGTCAGATTTAAAATTAGATCCACCGAAAGAATCTAGAAAACGAAAATTGCCTCTTAAATATGATAACGGTACAATCGAGTCCTTTTTATTTACACCTGAAAGTAAATATAACCAAATATATAAAGAAATTATTGACCATATACTATCTGGTTTACAACTAAGATTTAATTCTGAAGTTCGAATTTTTTTGAGTGATGTTGAAATGTTTTTTATTGATCCAAGTATATCACCACAATTAATTCTAGTAATGTGTGTTTTCAATGTAATTCCAAGTACTCAACAGCTTATAATTTGAATAAGCATATGCGAAAAAACATGCCAATATTGTATTAAAGGTATTTTATTGGGTACTTGTTTGTTATCGCCCCGCCAGTACACCGTATAAAATTTATCGCCCCGCCACTCTTGTTTGTTATCGCCCCTCCATAAATAAAAAAAAATATTTCAATGTATAATATTATGTTATTTTATTTTAATAGTTTTAAATATATAAATGTATAGTATAAAATTTAAATTCAAAAATGTATAAAATATGTAGAAAAATGTAGAAAATATATTATGAATATATAATTATAATGGAGGCCAGAATTCGGAAATATCTTTGAGGATAGTTTCAAATGCGTCTTGTTTTCCGAGACGTGTTCTCCACATAAACTCTGCCAAATATGATTCTAGAAAATTTCTGTTAGTCCCACTACGATTTTTATTGCCCCATTTAGCAGAACCCCACAACCTCTCAATATGTTGGGTGTGAGCCCCTGTGTCCGGATCGACAAAATTATACGTGTGGTTTACAGTATTATGTTTGAATCCCACTTGTTGCAAATTATTGTAACGAACTAATCGAAAATTATCATAAAAATGATAAAATTTAGTTTTCTCATTTTCTAAAATATATCACAAACGATTAGCAATAGCGATAAATTGTATGCGATGTACTGGAGGGGCGATAACAAACAAGAGTGGCGGGGCAATAAATTTTATTCGGTGTATTGGCGGGGCGATAACAAACAAGTACCTTTTATTGATATAACATTTTGTTTTTAAATTTTTAATATTTTTAATATTCACAATTTTTTTTTTGGAAGGAATGTAAAGGAAAAGTATATACTTGTAATGAATGTGGTGAGACTTTTAATACAAAAGTGAAAATAATTAAACACATAAATTCACATAATGGTAGTCAATTAGGCAATATTAAATGTTCTTACAAAATTGCGAACAATCATTTAAAACATTAAAAGCATTTTCAAAACATTTGTCAAAACATAACATAAATATTCAAATGGTGTCACTTAATTTCAATACTATAAGGAAGGTAAACTAAAAAAATAATGTTAGCAAATAAAAAAAAAAAAAATTATTACTAAAAATTTTGTTTAGAATTTCATATGTAGAAAACTGATGTTGAAAATCAGGAAAAATGTCAGTATGTACGTAGAACATCAAAAAACAAAATAATGAGGTCGAATATTTATATCATGTATGTCATCGGTCAAATAATCCAAGATCTTCAAGCACAGTAAATAAACTTATTATATAATGTAAAATCTATTTATTTATTCTTTAACTAAAATATATACATGCATTATTAGGGAAAAAGAGCTTTAAAAAGTAATGGATCTGTTAAAATATCAAAAATTTGTCCTTCACAATGTGATATGTCATATTATAAAAGTCCACATAAAAAAAAATATAATAAACGTACAATATTGGAGCACTCGTTTATGGCATACAAATGAAATAGGAATGCAAAGATTCCATACAGAGGATAGGTCTATGCTAGCTGGTAACTATTGCAATACCTACACAACAATCAACTATAAAGGTCAATACTAATTCATTAAAATTAAAAATTATTTTATTAGGTAAATTAGCTCTTGGGGTACCAGTTCAAAGGGTTCTGAATGATATTTTATTTATTTATTTATTTGAAATACACGCCCGAAGGCAATTAGTACAGAATAAATTAGATACTGAAATTAGTTTGAACAAAAAAAAAAAAAACATATCACATAAAACATCATAGCATTAAATACAAAAATATTAATTAAATATATTTACACTCTGGTTTTATTAATTATATTCAATATATTAAAATAGAAAAAAATTATTAGAAAGAAAATATTAATATTATTATTATTTTGTATCGCTTTTTAGAGGAATGAAAAATATCAAATTTATTTTGTAAGTTATTACAGCCTACAGGAGACTAGTGCTCTGTTAATAGGGGAGAAAAATGCGTATAGTGTTTTGAGATAAGAAATGTGAAACGTCAGCCGGCTTCTAGAATTAAAAGTGGGAACTGATATATTAATTTGGCTGAGCAGAAAGCTATCTTTTATTGTGTCATGTAAGATTTTGTAAATGATTATGAAGTCAAAATATAAACGTCTTGAGCTTAGAGAATTGATATTAACCAGTCTTCTAAGGGGTACATAGCAATGATAAAATATTATGCAATTATTAGGAATTTTTGTATTAATAAATCTTAGGAATTTATTTTGAACTCTTTCAATTTTAGTTATCCATACAAGTTGGTGAGGGTTTCACAAAATGGAGCAATATTCAAGTGATGAACTTACTAGAGCAAAATAAAGAGTTTTTAATGACACAATGTTATTAAAATCACGAGTGTTTCTTCAGGTTTAAATTATATTAAATTGTTTTTTAAATATTTTTTTGAATGAAAGGAGGATTGAAGGACTTACAGAATGCTGTATCAAATATGACACCCCTGCCACAATCGACCTACATGAGAAAATGTTACCATAGTGGATGCAGTGAAACAATTACAGTAACAAAAACCATCAACAGTCAAATTTGGATAAACACAATAATGCACCAAGAAGAAAATATAGAGTGCAAATTAGAGGATATTCTACATAGCATCGAAATAAATGGTATTAGGTAAGTTTCAACTATTTGTACTAAGCAAATTGAAAAAAAAATTATTGATTTTATTTTATTTATAAAAATTATTATATTTATTGAAAAAATATATTTATATTATTTTTAATAAAAATTTTACACAGATACAGATTTGTAGCAGTAGTAAGTAGCAGTAATAGCGTTCATTTCAGACATAGAGGGAAGTTTGGCACACTACGTCACTTTCTGCAGGAGGATTCATGGGTTTTGGAAAAGACACGATGACCTACATTCCAAAATAAAAAGATGCAAAGAATCTACATTAGTAAAACCCCATGCAATACTATTAACAAAACACCAATAAAAAGCGGCGAAAAAAAAATTGTAAAAGTCTACAATTACCAACAAAGAGAGTTTCAAAAACAAAAATTATTTTTTTATTCATTCGATACCTAGGGATTCCCACTCGGCAGGTAGAGTTCTTACTGTAATTAAAAATATATAAAATACATAGACACCGTATTTTAGATTCTGAACGGATGTATTAGTGAATTAATATTTCAAAAATATGTTTTTTATTTTAATTTTAGATTTTTGTGTCTATCGTCACCTTTTGGAGCAGAAAAAATACTTCGATTTTTGTTTCAAGAGTACTTTCTGGTACACAATTGGATGTAATAAGCATTGGATGGGAGAGGAAAAGGGTTTCAAAAGTAAAAAATTCCCCCTAGTTTTCAAACAAAACTAGGGATTCTTAAATTATTTACACCTAAGGTTTGAAAATTCAACACCAGATTCCACATAAATTTTGATTACGATAATAATACCTTAAATAATATATAGGTACTATATACTAGGTACCTATAAGTGTATAAAGTTAAAATTATAACAAAATCAGAAATGAAGAGTAAATTAGCGAATTCATAGTTTTTTTACGATAATCATTATGATATAAAAAGTAACTATAAGTTGTGGAGACTTGAACATTTTGCCAAATGTTTAAATTAAAATTTTCATTACCTGACATATTTTTATGAAATATAGGAATTTGAAAGTTTCAATTTTTTTTTTCTATGAATAGAATGAATATTTTTTTACCTATTGATAAACAATTTTCCGCTTAGTCAAAGTTATTGAAAGTTTATTACAGAGATTTCAAATACAGTTTTTTTTTTATAGAAGTTTAAATTTCAAATATTGACAAAATAATATGTAAAAATTACGAATATTCGGGAACATATGTTTAGGCTAAAAATTAAATATTTTTAAATTGTTTTCTCAGGATTGAAAACAACAAGGTTGGTTTTCTCAACTGTCAATGAAAAATATCGAAAATAAGTACATCTGAGCAAATTTTTTTATAGGCATTTTAAATGCATACATACCCATTATCAGAAATATAAATTGTTTGAATAAAAATATAATATTATGATACCCTAGGCTGTCACCCATCAGAATCGTTTTTTGTGTAGACGAGGTCCGTTCGATTCCTATACCATACACCAGAGCTAGCTCCAGTTTTTACGTACCAACGGTTCACAGGAAAAAGAATAAATCATTGGGAGTTTGAACATCAAAATTAATTGGTTATGCTTTTTTACATTTACAGGTGTTTTAGTGATATAGTTAAATGACCAATAGTATATGGTTAGTATATTCAATAGACTAAAATAGGTTTGTTGGACGATTTCTAAAAGTCACTGGGAGTTCGAGCACCAAAATTAATATGATATGATTTTTTTTATTTACAAGTGTTATATGTCGTGCCAACTTCACGTAACCTCATTTTTTTACCCATACTATCATAGGTATATAAAAGAAGTTGTTCCTTGTCAGAACTTGACATTATTGTAAAATGGCGATTATTAAATCAAAGTGGAAAGATATACGCAACTGTGTACTAGATCACTATATTACTAGATTATGATTGTTTTAGCAGACCGCTCACATAATATTATCGCTGCCTGTGTGCCGTCATCAGATCGCTGACCGCCGCGTGCCCGAGCCTTTGATAGTTTTCTTTGATTACTATAGTTATGTTACGGGTTCGGGATTTGTTACAGTCAAAATTATCAAATTATGTTTAAAAATATTTAGATAATTTATATTTTATTTTTGAAAACTTAAGTATAGGTATTTTTGTTAAAAAAAATTGTTTAAATTAAATGTGATTAACGAAAGAACATTATGTACTGCTATTCATTTTGTTATACAATTTAGAATCTAGATTTTCATTATAGGTTTTACTACAACTATACAATCGTCGATATTGTCAATAAAATGGTTGAATCATGCATCATAGAAACTATCGTAAATAGAATATGTACTATTCAGATACAACAGACTACGAATTTAATATAATAGAAAAAATATTTTAGAATGGTTTTCAAATATAATTTTACGTACATATAAATTTAAAATGCAAAACATGTACAAATATGTACTTTTCCAAAAATATGCAAATTTAATCTTATAATTTAGTTTCACCTTTTCATACAATAAATTTATAACTCGCCTAAAATAATCAACTAGGTACTAATACAAAAAATCATGCGAATGCAAGAAGTCCCTAGTTCAGTGGTTTTCAACCGGTGTGCCGCGAGCGCCCTTGAAGTGTACCACGAAAAAAAAAATAAATATTATATATCTAAATATATACTAGGTATTATATCATGTATTATATGAATTGGTGTGCCGCGAAAATTGTGTAGGAGAAGAAGTGTGCTACGTTGTTAAAAAGGTTAAAAACCACTGCCCTACTTAGTAGCGATAATATTGGTTTTCTTGCGTTGCCCAATGCAATGTTATATGCCATTAAATTTTAATTTTAATTGCTGCACTGCATATTATATTTAATATATTTTGGAGGTATGTATGTAACTACATAAATATAAAATAATGTCTATATATGTAATATGTATGATATATATATATAATATATTTATAGTTATAACTACTTAAATTTAAAATGTTTAGTATTAAAAGAACAAAAATAACAAAATTATTAGCAACTCCTCTGTGTATAAGTATTAAACATTAAGGCCTCTATAAATACCTACATGACGGTCACCGCGCGGCCGTTTTTCAATCACAGACTAATCGCGGCGCGTGTTTGTTTTTAACATTTAATAATTGTTATTAAAAATAACTTTATTGTGGTGGTTTTCCAATATTATTCTTAAATACCTATTTAAACAGATTGAATTGAAATATGTATATGAAATATGGCATTATATGCTCTCGTATTTCATCATAGACGCATGTTTCTTGATTCAAAGACTAAAGTACCAAGTAGGTAACCATTATTTAAATTGTAAATTTTAATGTTAAACATCCTATATTTTTATTTTTTATTTTTTAATCTATCAATACCTAAGTACTTAATACTATTGGTAGAAAACTAGCTGTAGAACCTTCAATTGTAATTGAAGCAATTTTACTTTTTAAAGATTATATCATATACCTACTGTACCGTTTCTTATTAATGTATCTTTAGTTTTAATTGTCAAGCTGTAATAATTTTATATTGAGAGCTTTAAAAATAAAAAATAAAAAAAATCATATACCTACACTGATGATGATGGCAAAAAAATTAAGTAAACTTAATTACGTTGTATATTTTTGAATAACTTCTTTTATTTAAATTAAGTAATAATACTACAGTCAAGCCTACATGAATTCATTTTAGAAATTAAAGCTGCTACTGATTCTGTATGGCAAGATATAAGTAAGCATCTAGATGGACGTTAGAGTAAAAATGCAATACATATTTTTGCTCAACAAGGTCGTCATGGGATAAAAACTGTGTTGGGAATAAGTGATGTTTCATCTCAAGAAGACATATCAGCTTTGGATCAATTAGATGTTGAGACAAAAATGTCAACTGATTCAGGTAATTGATGTGTTTAATTTGAGTATAATTATAAGAGGTGACTGGATATTTTTAAAATTTAAAAAAAATAATTTATTATTAAAGATGGCATGGTATTCTGCATTCATATTTTTAAGCTACTATATATAGGGTGCGTTCGTCTTGGACGCTTTTTACGTTATAAGCGCTTATCAGTGCTTCAGTGTCGTTCGGCTTGGCACATTGAAACGCTCAGAATACAACCGTGACGTCATTAATACTGGAGCTACGTCATTGTTTCGCGCTCACAAACGATTTCATGAAATAGGAAGTGCGGCCAAAGCGTCAGCGCTTTGGGGTGTTGACGAACGGATTAAAGCGTTTGTTAGTGATAACGAATATGGAATAATGATAGTAACATTGAACATTTGTATTTGCAAGCACCGAAGTCATTATTAACATAATTATTAATTATATATTTATATAACATAATTTTAAGATGAAAGTGACAATTATAGATGGTGATGATGAGTCACAGTACACTGTGGATGTAACGCCCGAAGAAGCGAAGCGCTTAGAGTCAGGTGCCTATGTAGTTAAAGTTAACATGTGTTTAAAGCTGGGTTATACTCGGAAGATTCTGTTTTTAGTCTCTGATTGTCAGCAAATAACTTGTTGTACGGATGTTTGTAATAAGTTAAGGTTAATGGGTCTGATGCCTAACCCAGAAGTTCCCTATCTTTTTTGACCTACAGCACCTGCTTAAAGTATTTTCTAAAAACCTGGATGCTCCCTATACTAGAAGACATTTATATAGATTATAACTGTGATTGTTATTGAGGGTTATGGTAGGGCAGTTACTTATTGTAAGTGTGAATGTACAGTGAGTGGATTTTGATTTATTTATGTATTTAGTCGCTTGTGATTGTACCTCCGATGATTTGCGGAATAAAAATCCCTAGGAAAAAAAATCTCCTGACTACAATATTATTCACAACCACATGAAAATGGTTGAACAAATATTTTTTAAACGTTAATTAGTATCTATAATTATCACATTATTAATATTAAATTACAAATACGTATAATTTAGCTCTTTAAGATGTTTATATGCTATGTTTTTACGAGTAGGTGCCTACATTCAATAATTATTGTTTAAAAATTATTATTATTATTACCTATATTTTGTAGTATTTGTGTATTTTAAATATTTTTGTATGCCATGTTTTTAAGTGAATTATTTGACGTACCTATCGATCATTCAAAATATTTTTATATGCTAAACTATTTGTTACGGTGAAACGCGATAGGTATATACCACATACATTCATTATAATTTATAACTAATGTTTAATAATTATTTTTATTTTTATTTTACTACATTATTATAATTTGCAAATTGTTGTAGTAATATAAAACAAAGTATTACGTATTTGTAATTAAATATCAATAATGTGGTAATTAAAGATACTAATTAACATTTAAAAAATATTTGTTTAACCATTTACATGTGGTTGTGAGTAATCATGTAGTCTGGGGATTTTTTTCTGTGGTCGTTCGTTGGGGGATTATTTTTCGGATTACCACTTCCGATAGGTACCTAAGACAAAAGAATAATAGATATACTGTATAGTATGAATTAAGAAATGGGTTAAGAATGAAATGTAAAAGTGCATTAACTTATTAAAAAGTTAATTTTGTTTTAACTTTTAATCTTATTCTTACCTAGTTAGTTAACTTAATAACTTAGCTTGATTCTCAAAATTAAAATCATGTTTATACATAAGTATTTATAACTAGGTAAAGTTAAAACTTATTATTAATTAATAATATTACTAATTAAATTACTAAACATAATGTGTAATAAGATAGGATTTGTGGGTAGGTCGGTGGTTGGTATTTTTTGGTAAGATATTTTGATCATTATTACTTGAAATAAGACTTGAGTTGTTGAGTATAATATTCATAATATATGTGTTATGCATACATGCATTTTTGTTTATAAAAAGAATGCTATATAATGTAACTATTTGTGTGTTTAGATACAGCATTTGGGGAAACAATTTTAAACAAAACCAAGTATAGAAGATTTGTGGAAGAGTTTGTAGCTGATGAAACATCTGAACCAAATGAAAGTGTGTCAGTTGATCAAAATGAAATTTCAATGATAAACAATATAAATACCGAGACTGAAAATAATGTTTTTAAGTGGCCTCATGAGGCAATACTGCTTATTGTAGAAGAATATAGAAAAAGATCTGAAGACTTTTATTCGGGGCGTATATCTCAAAAAAAAAATTGGCAAAATATAGCTGAGGCATTGATAAAAAAAAACCATCATGTTACTGGTCCACAATGTCAGTCAAAATTTGGTAGCTTAAAAAGAACTTATAAATCTATGAAAGACCACAATGGTAAGTCAGGGAATGGAACTCGAACATGGGCCTATTTCGATTTATTGGATGGTTTGATTTGTTCCAAGCCTTGTATATCACCAATTGCCACTGCATCATCCTCTGGTAAAAGAGTTAATTCTGAACCAGAATACTCTTCTGTTCTTACTGTCAACTCCAATAATTATGACCAACCAAGGAAAAAATTAAACCAAATGCCTTCTGTGGATAAGGTTATATTTGCTATTGAAGAAAACAGAAAAATATCAGAGGAAAGTAAAGAAAAGAGACATGTAGAAAAAATAGAACAAAAAAAAGAGGCTCTTGGTCTTCTAGCAAGAATAGTTGCTGTTTTGGAAAAAAAAACATGATGTATTTCCTATTCATTATCTATTTTGATTACTTTTTTACCTTTTATAATTTGAATTGTTATTGTTTTGAGATTAAAGACTAATAATTATGTATTATTCATTGTTAACAAAAAGACTTGTTAAATATATGTTATTTTTTTTTTGATGTTGATTAATAAAACTAATTAAAAACATTAAGACAGACTGTTATATTTTAAATTGAATTGTTATTGTTTTTGAGATTAAAGACTAATTATGTATTATTCATTGTTAACAAAAAGACTTGTTAAATATATGTTATTTTATTTTAATGTTGATTAATAAAACTAAGTAAAGACATTAAGACAGACTGTTTTGTTTTAAATTGAATTGTTATTGTATTTGAGATTAAAGACCAATTATGTATTATTCATTGTTAACAAAAAGACTTGTTAAATATATGTTATTTTATTTTAATGTCGATTAATAAAACTAAGTAAAGACAACAAAGTAAGACTGACTGTTTTGTTTTAATTTATTCTTTTTATATTATACTAGCTGACCCACTCTCTACCTTACTGCACTGATATTCTTCTTCTCCAATAAAATTAATTTGTAAAAATTTGGCTTGTTCATTTGGTTTTGGCGTCAAAGATCCTATCCTATGATACAGTTTTCCTCTTATTTTAAAAGTTGGCATATAATTATTATTCACAATCTCTGTACTCTGTGGCACCAAATAATGTCATTTGAATTAGATATTATATATTTTATTAAATGTAGACTTTTTATTGAATTTAGATTTTTAATCAGATATAGATTTTTTAATTCAACTGATGTATTATATTGTATATCATATTAATAAATTATATCATTGAATAGCCCATAAGACATACTAAATAGTATATATATTAAACAATACATAATATTATATTAAATCAGATCGCATTATATATATTAATAATTATACTTACTATAATTCTAATAATGTGGTTTACTGGGGCACTGGTTTAGTTACAAAATTGTTTTTTTTTTGTGGTTACAAATCGTTACATAATAGATTAAATATTACCAAGCGGTTTTTAAGTCAAAATGTTGACTTTAGGGTGCCAGGGTAACACACCTAGAATATTTTGGGTTATAAGAAAATGCCAAATTTATAATAACACATGATGTTATAAACCATTTTAAAACAAATGCATTTCTTGTTGAAAGATGTCATTTTACTCTAATTCTACATGCGTAAACGCTAGGTTTAACATTACTTTTGTGACAACTAATTTTGATTTACATTTCATGAGTAGAGCGGTCTCAGCTATCATCATATTATAATATGTTTCTTCACATATTACTATGGAGTTGATACTGTTTTTAGATTTATTGTACCTACACATGTTTATGTAAAAACTCAAAGATGCTTTGAATTTGGTTGAATAATGGTTTTGATTTTGTCTACATTTGTTTATTGGGAAATTCATGGTATTGGATAAATTCAAAGACAAGTGACTTTTAGTTGGTAATTTGAGACAAATTATTATATTATTTGATGCAAACAGTGATTAATATGTTTAACGAGTATATTCCACTGCAATCAGAATTTTTAATGTTTAAAACATACATATTATTTTAATTATACATTACGAATAGACAATCGTTCACAAATATCATCTCTCTTAATTACACCTAGTCGGTTTACAGCAACATTGCCTCCTACTTGATCATGATCTTGTACGGCTTCTGGTAATAACTCAACTGTACTTGGAAAATCATCATTCTTTAATAAACATATATTGTGTAATACACAGCATGCTATAATGTATTTTGGAATGAGATCAACATGCTCCATAGCAAGTGTGGTGAGAAGACTGCGAAAACGCCCTTTAAGCAATCCAAATGACCTTTCAATTGCCATTCTTGTAGATGAATGACAAAAATTGAAGTTTTTCTGTTTTTCGGTAAGATGCCCATTGTCACGGTAAGGTACTAATAAGTGTTCTTGCAATGTGTAAGCTGCATCACCAATAATATGAGAGTTGTTGGGAAATTTTGTAGGGTTGTGTATGTCCTCGTTTAAATCAGACAAGCGAAACACTCGTTGGTCATGAACTGAACCAACGTTTCCAGCATAACAGTGAATAAATTTACACTGATGATCACAAACTGCCTATAAAACATATTAATTTTTATTCAATTTTAATGATTAAATTGTTATCTAATTCAACTACACAAACTGCCGTATGAACAGCCATTTAAGTGTTACTTAATATTAATTTAAGGGTCACCTAAGCAGTCATAGGCATAACTAGGGAAGGGGTGACTTGGGGGATGGGCGCTAAGCATCCTAAATTTTATTTTAGCCCCTCCTGTCATAATATTCCTATACTCCTACCAACGATAACTATATTTATAATTTTTAATTTAAAATATCACTTTATTTTTTTATATAAAAAAATGTGTAGTTTTTACTACATGCATGATCTTTTACTCGGAGATCATGAAAACTTTATTGAATTATTTTCTCCTCTACAATTTTACAAAAGATACAGTTAGGAAGCTTTTATAGGAACTTACTATTTATTGTACTTCTGTAAATATTTTACATTATAATAATTATACAGTGAAATAAATATTTTTTAATAGATTCAGTTGTACACATGTACATTAAGCACAAATTTAATGTAGGTATTTTTAACTATATTTTTTAATTTGGGTTCTTCAGAGAAGTTGTTATGGATATTATTATGCCATAATAATAATTATTATTATTATTGTTACATCTCAGTAACAATTGTGGTTTGCCAATCCACCTATTCTTCA
Source organism: Diuraphis noxia (assembly GCF_037042655.1). NCBI lineage: Eukaryota > Metazoa > Arthropoda > Insecta > Hemiptera > Aphididae > Diuraphis > Diuraphis noxia. Next base: position 95,671,905 of record NW_028301711.1, on the reverse strand, counting down.
ACACTAACATTGCTGTTAATTTTTTCAAAATATAAAAATTGAAGATTTAGTTCAGTGTTTATGCCTAATTGTTAGTGACAATTTACAAATTAAGATTCAACGAACAACTGATAAGTGATAACTCAGATCAAAAAATAACATAACATACTTGAAGTTGAATTGAATGGTGACCTTTCCTGTTCACGTAAGACTCTGGATGATCATGAGGTGCAGGAATATTAATATGGGTTCCATCTATTGCTCCGAGGACATTAGGAAAGTTACTGGTGGCAAAAAATCCATTTCTAATGACCATTGATCTTTCCTCATTAGGCCATGCAATAAAAGCCGGTGCTAGAATTTCTAAAGCATTAACCACTCTTCTCACACATTTCAACGCAGTTGCTCTCCCTACATTAAATTTTTCACAAATTGACCTGTAAACTTATATGAGATAAAACAACTAACTAGTTTGAAATTCTAATAGTAACAAAAAATAGTAACTTAAAAAAACAAACCCGTATGAAGCCGGGGTTGCCATTTTCCAAATCGCTAAAAGCAACTGCTTATTAGGTTCAATAGTTGGACAGCCAGGTTTTTTCCTAACCAATTTTGGTGCAATTATTTTCAATATGAATTCAAACGTTTCCGGGAGCATTCTATAAATTATTTATATTAATAATTTAAAAATATTATGAGAAAAGTTCTGATGCTTATAGGTAATCATAATTAAAGTAAAAACTGGAAATGGGATTTGAATTGTCCATCGTCAAACTGAGGTACAATCTTTTCGACATAATTTTCCATTCTAGGTATTGCATTTTTGGCAGTTACAAACGGTACTGCAAGTTCAAAGTCATGATCATCGTCCTCACTATCTTCCGACGAAGAGAAAAATAAAACATCTCCAACTAGTTGTAAAGCTAGTCCAACTAACTCTTCGTCATTAAAGTCATCCATTAATAACGAGGTAACTATTAGCTATTACTAATTAGAATTTATAATTATTTTGATTATTGAGTGAATGGTCAAATTAAATAAAAATACGTGAACGTGATAACTCATAAAGTGATAACATTGAAATGATCGCGCCTGAATAATAAATTGCGTTCGTCTTGGACATTGCTTACTAGCGCTTATGCCAAGACGAACAGTATCGTTATCGTGAGCACTGTAATCGCAAAAGCGTCCAAGACGAACGCACCAATAAGCTGTCTGTATTATTTATAAAATAGTAAAAAATAAATATGAAATGTTTAATTTTTATTGGTATGGATTGAAAACTTAAAACAAGGTTTTTCATAAGTGTTCATAGAATAACCAACATAATAATTATCTAAAAAATATATTAACACAGTTTTTTTAAAAGAAAATTTAACAAAAAATAAGATTTTAGTTATTTTGTTATAATTTGAAAATTGTTTTCGTTTGTAATAAGTATGTTATAATCATTGGGTGACAATACAAAACGTAGGTACTATTTGAATTTTAGATTCTGAGCGGAGCGAGGAATGCATTGATTTTACAATGATGTATTTTTTTTTGTGTTTGTCATCAAAATGGGGCATTAAAAATGCTTTGATTTTCGACTTCAGTACCTCGTTCGATCAGAAAGTGAATCTAGTTGATACTTTTGGGAGGTTAGAAGTAAAAAAATCTTAATACTTTTCTAAATAATCGAGAAAAACAAACTAAAAATTAAGGGAAAAACGGGAAATTTTACGCACAATCAATTTTCGACAAAATCGATTTTGGTTTTTGATGTAATTTTAAAACAAATGACCATAGATACATGAAATTTTCACCGAATGTTTATATAAGTATATTCTATCCACCATGCAATTTTAAAATTGTTTTGATTTAAGTTGAACTATTCATAGGCATTTGAAATTTTCGATCATTATTAGTTTTTTTAAAATTAATATTGATAAAAATTTATTTGTTTGGCAGAAAAGCTTGAAAATTTAATACAAGGCTCTTAGCATATTGTTACAATAGCAGTTTAAAAATAAAAGAAATTCATAGTCACAATTTTTTTTAATAAGCATTCAAAGTTTGAATTTTGACAACATACGTAAAAATCACGAAAATTCATAAATTATTTTATGTTAGAAATTCATAAAAAGTTTTCCTTTTATATCTAAGATTTGAAAATTTAATACATGACTCCTATCATATTTTTACAGTAGCAGTTGAAAAATAAAATAAATTCATAGCCACAATTTGTTTTTATAAGCATTCAATGTTTGAATTTTGACAAAATAAGTAAAAATCTCGAAAATTCGTAAATTATTTTATGCTAGAAATTCATAAAAAATTTCCTTTTTAAATCTAAGATCTGACAGTTTTTAATAATCTATAATATTTCCTAGACAGATAAACCGTCTCCGATCAGAATCGTTTTTCGTATACAATGATATAATTATTATAATTAATTTACAATTAGTAATGTGTAGGGCAGAGGACTTGTAGCATTTGCATATTTTTTTTGCACAGCCACAAAAATAGCAGAGTACGAAACAAATACGTTTCATGCTTCCACAAAGCTAGTTTTGAAATTTTATTGTGCATATAAATGCATATTTTACGTTTTTTTGGTTTGTAGGGCATATTTTACACTGTTATACGCTATTTTGAGACATATTTTACTTGAATCGATTTTTTCCACAGTGACATTTTTATTTCAAAAAATACAGTCAAAATGTTTGGATAAAAATGTATTTATTTTTAATTTTTGTCGTTTAATATGGTTTTTGACCGTCCTCGGGCACACATTTTTCTTAGAAGCGATAACGATTTTAACGTAAACTATATCTACGACATAACCACCACAGATACGTGTGTACACCATGCGAGCTTTTATTCGATTAGGATTTATTTATAAAACGTTTCTAGACACGACAAGAATCAATATTTTAGTATTTAGTCTCAGTCAGTTCAGCGGAATCGTGTTATCGTGTTATTAGCCGTATAATATTAGAAATTTATTTGAACATTTAAATTTAATAATTTCAAATTTGTAATAAAATGCCGAAAGTTAAACAGCATTTAAGTAGTCGGTTAAATTGTTTTGTGTCTGAGTTTGGTGCCCGTATGTTTTCGACCGACGGTAGAGTCCTGTACTGTAACTATTTTGACGTTAAAGTAGGGAGTGAAAAACGGTTTAATGTTACGCAACACATTAATACAGATAAACACAAAAATTCCGTCAAACGTAAAGAAAAAAACCAAAATGCACTTGAATTGGGAAAAGTACAACAATTGGTGAGTAATTCTAAAAAATCATCTTTCAATAAAGACTTATGTTCTGCAATGCTATCAGCCAACATACCTCTTAATAAGCTAGGTAACGTTCAATTAAAACAGTTTTTGGAAAAATATACGGGGAAACAAATTCCGGCCATTACTACTTTGCGCAAAGGCTATGTCGATGAAATTTATTCTAAAACTATTAATAAAATTAGAAATGCTGTCACTGGTAAAAAGATCTGGGTATCGATATAGATGAGACCACCGACTCATTGGGCCGATATATTGCAAACTTAGTAATCGGTACTCTTGAAACCGATGGTCCAGGCCAAACATTTTTATTGAATTCCGAAGTACTGACCAAAGCTAATCATTCGACTATTGCGCAATTATTTGATAATTCGATGCATTTATTGTGGCCAGAAAAAGTGCGTCACGACGACGTCCTACTGTTTTTAAGTGATGCGGCGCCTTATATGGTGAAATCCGGGAAATCAATTCCAACATTTTATCCTAAAGTTATTCACGTTACTTGTATTGTGCACGGACTTCATCTTATTGCTGAAAAAATTCGGGCAAATTATTGTAAAGTTGATAAAATCATCGCAAATGTCAAAAAAGTATTTTTGAAGGCGCTCTATCGTGTTGCAATATTTAAAGATAAAGCGCCCAATATTCCACTACCGCCAGCACCTATTTTAACAAGATGGGGGACGTGGATAAGAGCCGTTGTTTATTACTGTGAACACCTTGAAGTTATTAAATCTATTGTCGACTCTTTGGATAAGGAAGACGCTATTTCTATTGCAAATTAACAAAAGTATTTTTCTGAAGCAAGCCTTGCGGCAAATTTAGTATTTATCAAGTCACATTATGGATTTTCACCTGATACAATTACCAGTCTTGAAGCAAAAAATATTTTACTTAATCATGCAATCGATGCAGTGCAAAATGTTAATTTGAAATTGTGTCAAGTCCCTGGTCCAATTGGAAAAATTGTTAAAGAAAAAATGAATGATGTTCTGAAAAAAAAAAAATCGGATATCAAAGTTTAATTCGAATTTCAAACATTTTAAATGGCGAAGAAACTTCAATGGACGAACTACCCGAAAATCTTAGCATAAATGATTTGGTCTACTACAAATACGCTCCAGTTAACTCTGTCGACGTTGAAAGGTAATTTTCAATGTTCAAAGTTCTTTTGGCAGACTATATAGACAATCTTTTCAGTTTGAAAATTTAAAAAAAACATTTGATCGTTCAATGTAATTTTCAAGGTAAAAGTATTATAATAATTAAATATGTAATGACTAAAATTATTTTTATTAAACCATGGGTATTATTTTTTTTTTAGAGTCAGAAAATGTAGAAAATTATGAAAATTAAGAAAATTAAGTAAAATCTATTAATTAGTATTAATGTAATAAATAAATTAATAATAATGTTAATGTATTATGTATTTATTATTTAAATAAAAAGGCTAAAAAAAATTTTAAGTGCATATTTTAATTGCATATTATGGGGGTTTTTTTAGTGCATAAGTGCTTGCATATTTAGAGCTTTTTTAGAGCTACAAGTCCTCTGCCCTAGTGATAATGTTTTGTACACCATATTTGATTATCAGGTATTTTTGAACAATTTTGCGATGAGGAAAACCGTAAGTGATTTTCTGAATTTAAAAAAAATAAAAAAATACCTAATGGTTTTTGTAAGAACATTTTGGAAACTAAATTCCAAAATCGCAAGGTTAGAATTAAGTATACCTATTCAAAATATTGTTGCCTAATGGCTAGTAATATATTTTATCTAGGTACCTACGTACATGTGTGGCTATTATTACAATTTGTATTACATTATTTATTATTTTGGTATGGGGTAGATTTGAATCTTCATTAATGGGGTAGATAATAGGGTGTAATATAGGTCTCTTCTTTTTGGAATACCTATCTTGTGGTTGGAGTAAACTAGTTTACTGGATTTATACCACAACATGTGGGTTTATCTATAAGAAAACCCAAAAAACTAGCTTTTCACGTTAAAAAAAAGTTGAAAAGAAAACATCTAAACCTAATTGTAAACATGTTTTTTTTTTACTATCAAAATAAATAAAAAGTTTAATTTGATTTAATATTTATTTATGTTCAACATTCAAATGTGGCCCTTTAAATTAATTAAGACACGTATTCAAATCCTATTAATTATATTGGCATTACCAGAAAATATTTTTATCTCGTAACATTACATTTTCTTTTATAAAATTAAGGACTTCATGTATACAAATAATGTTACCTTCAAGTCCATAACGGCTAATAAGTAGTAGGTATAGGAATTTTTATATAAGTTGATTAAATTATATAGCATTATGGGTATAACATTGATTATGTAGGTATGTATTATGTTATCAGTGCTTGACTTGGCAAAATTAAAGTTAAGAGACTTATGTTAAGAGCATCCCCATAATTTTTTAAACGTTACTAAACCGTGAGAGCTACGCCCCACACCCACATCTTTAAATCATATAAAAAATATTTATAAATAATCAGATTATAAAAAAATTATTATTAATATTATATTGTATACTATAGTTATAACTTATAAAATATAATAACAAACACAAAAGTAACCAAGTAAACACAATTTACTTTAACTATTTATTTATAACATAATTCCTTAACCAATATTCCGATACTTTAAAATTAGAACAGGAAATTGACAAAAGCTCATTAATGACATTAACACAATCTATGATCAAGGAAATAATACCGAAAGTTGGAGTACGTTCAAAGTTTACTAACCAACTTAATATTTTAAAGTAAAATGTGCAAATTGAGGTACTTACTTAAATCAAATATTATTTGAATATTATAAAACTATAACATATATTTATTTTAATAGGATGTTATAATAAATGTAATGGGATGTAGTAATGAATCTGAGACTGAGCATTTGGATTTTAATATAACTGAAGTAAACATGATTGATACTTCAGTAGAATTGATTAACGATAGTAACAAAGGTATTCAAGTTAGTCTTCTGACAAAGTGAAGGTAGTCAATTTGGAGGTATGATTATTATTATATATTATTGATATTAAGTTGTTAATTTTCAAGAGCATAGGTTAGAAAAAAAATTATTTTCATAAATTCTAACCAAATGTTCATTCTTTATAGCAGACTTTTCTCCAACCTATAGCACAAGAACTTAAGAAAATTCTGAACTCTTCTCATGAAGGGAAACATATATATGAAAGTTATCAAATATATAATTTGTATCAAAATTGAATCATAGACTATCATGTTCACAAGAATCCTAATGAAAAGTTATCTATATGCACAATACAGCAACTTGCTTTAAGTATTGTTCCTTACCTAACCTAACTTTTTCCAAATGAGTCAGCACATACTTACTTTGTACCCTACAAGAAAGAGAATGGATTTATTAGACCAAACAGAGGAAAGTTGTGGGATCGTTATTCTAATGTCCGAAAAGATATTAGAAAATTAAATAATAACATCTTGAATGAGTCTGAGAAAATCATAAATACTACTGATATTAATGTTGATCAAGGTTCATATATTATTATATTATTTATATTTGTACCTGTAAAATAGTTTTTAATTTTAACATAACATTTAGGAGCTATTGAGAATGATATACTTTGGCTGAAAAATAATCATGAACCCATGAATATTGTCATTGATAAATGGAACATTACTAGGAACTATAGACACAAAGAAATGATGGTTTACAAAAAAGAACTTTATTATTTTAAAGAATTTCCATCTATTACAGATGGTCAAGGTTATCAGTTGGTTAGTAAGACTTAGTTCAATCAATCTCAAAAATATTCATGTATAATATTATGTGGGTAAATTAAAAACTGCAATTGTAAGAAAAATAATACATGGTAGCTTATGTGTATATTATGTACACCTTCTTATTTAGAATGAAAATATATGCACATTGGCATAATTTACTTACTATAAAAACTTAATGTAGGTAATTTTAAAATGATTTACATCGTTTTTTGATTTATACTTGGAAATAATAGGTGATAATAAATTAGTGGGTTATAATGCCTATTATAATGATACCACAATAATGTATAATATTCTAGATTGAAAAGGATTTTAAAATGTATCCTCAAAAAGAAGTTATCTTTTGTGATAAATTTCCTAGTTTGATCGAAATTTTACCAAATCATATAAAAAAGTTTAAGCCTAAACTAATGAAAGATCCAAACTATTTGGTATTGGCTGATCTACAAACATCTAATTCACCAGGCAAATAGAATAATTTATTTTAGTACAATGTTTATTTATTTATATAGTTTTATAAATTGCTATTTTGTATGTACATATTAGATCATATTACTGCTGCATTGATTTTAATCTTAAGGATATTCCTATCATTAACTATGAACATATCGTCTAATGTTGGTGGGACACGAAAAAGAAAAAAAGAAAGCTGGATACCTTCAAATGAAGAAATTTCAGAAGGCTTTATCGTTATTCTAAAAGTAAAGTGATTATAAAAATATTATGTCGATCATTGAACTTAACATAAGTACTTTATTTTTGCAGAGTGTTGCTCAATTAAAAGAAATTGTTAATATCAAAACAACTAAGGCTATTTCATTTGGGCTAACTGTTCAGCCATAAGTTGCTTTGCTTTGTTCAGATCCTCAGAATGAATTGGTAGTAGCAGCATCGTATGTAATAATAAACAAATATACATATAAAGCAGAAACACCGCTAAAAGCTATAGATATCTGTTTCAAAGTTTTTTTGCTCTTAATTTAAAATATCCTGTACAATGACCACGTGTGGGAATTTATTCAAAAATTCTTTTATGATATCACTTCTAAAACAGATAAAAAATATCAATGTGTTGACAATATTATTAATGATTTTAAACTTTCATAATTTTGGTTAAACTATGTTTCTTTAAATCATTTAATTTTTTTATGTATTTTTTTTTTTTATAATATTTATTTCTTAGGTAGTTTGTACCTACTTATTATATACTTTAAATTTATATTCAATTTAATTAAAAATGCCTCAATGTTTTCAATGCTTTTCTCAATTCAGTAATTATGATTTATTTTTTCTACATCTTAAAATTTACCATCCACATATTTCTCCTTACAAATGTCTTGAAATTAATTGTTTTAGAACTTTTAACTGTATTAAATCATTTAAAAAAACATGTTATAGTTCATGGTAATAACTTGAATGAATAAACTATTTTAAATCCAAAAAATATTCAAACTCTTCCTATTGATCATGTAAATATTAGTCACGAAACTGATAATTTAAATATTAATGTGAATAATTCTCAATCGACCAACAATAATATTATTGAAAATTATGAATCTTTTGTCTATAATAAAGCAATAGTGTTATTATCAAAATGGTATAATGAATTAGGTGTGCCGAGAAATAAAATTCAAATTATTATTGATGATTTAACCTCATTTTTAAAAGATATTTATAAATTTACACAAATTTCAAAATATTCTAAATTTTCTAGTTCTTTAAAATATATCGGTAAAACTGTAATGTATTCTTTAGAAATAAAAACAAATTTAGCTTCTATTTTAAATTATCCATAAATTATATAGAAAACTCTAATTTTGTTTCTTGGATTGAAGTAAAAAATATTCATTACACAACAAATAATATGCATTTGGTATTGGATATTTCAGATTTACCTGTTTTTGGTTTTTTAAAATACATTTCTATATTACCTGACATTACAGCTTTAGGTATTTTTGAAGTGCTTAAAACAATTAATTTTAATGAACATTTACAATCATATTATGTTGAAAAAACTCGAATCATATATTCTTTAAGCTTAACTGATTTGCCTAATTTTAGTCCTACATTTTGTTGTAAAAGGCAAAATGGCCTTAGTTATATACCTTTAATATTGTAAGCATTAAAATATATTTGCTAATAAAAATATTAGTTATAAGTTTATATTTTGTTTTTAATTGTCCAAATCTATATACCTAATCCTAGTTAATGGTAAAAAAGTAATTGTTAATATTCATTATGTTATAACGGTTTTAACGGTTTTAACAACTATTTATTATAGTTACATTAATCATTGAATTTTGTTACAGTAACTATAAAAAAATAGTGGATAAATAACTAATTAAACAGTCTTGATAACAATGTTTTATAGTTATATTAAGTAATGTTTTTAGTTACATTAACTATAAATAATATAGACTAGCTAATTTGTACAGTTCTTATAACAATGTTTTGAAGTTGAGTCAAGCAACATGTGAAGTTACAACGACTAAGCAAAAATATAGGATAGCTAATTATATAGGTCTGACAACAAATATTTTATAGTTGTATTAAGCATTGTATTTAGTTATAATAACTAATCGAAAATTTAGGACAACTATTTTGTATAGGTCTAACAACTGTCTATTTTTAGTTGCAATGACCGCAGTTTATAGGTTAGTTCAACTAAATAAATACCACTAAACACGAATGGTAATAACATTTAAATGAATAGCTGTCGCTATGCTAACTTGAAATTTAGGGTTATATGAACTGTTGAGATGGTTACTGCAACTATTATTTTTTTCCGTGATATATATAGGTACCATATATATGATATAAATCAGCGGTCGCCAACTTTTTGGATCTCGCGGACGGACCACTAAATCCATAACTCTAAATTCTAAGGACCACTTATGTCTTGTACTCATTTCTTAAATACCAAGTTATAAAAAAAAATAAAATTAACGCATATTTTATAAAATATCAATAAAGGGTTTTATTATTAATAACAAAATTATTTAAGTTAGTTTAATTATTTGATTAGTGATTACATACAGCGACTTTATAAACTACTTTTGTATATTACGATTATAAACTCACAATATTACAAATAAATATAATGTTCAAATTTGTCTGTGGACTACTAACCTAACCTAACCTAACCAGTTAGCGATCGCTGATATAAATGATAAAGGTAATATACCAATTACCTATATGTATCGTATAATTTATAATTAGATGCTCACAATATATTTTAAAATACAAAATATGTAGGCATGTATTTTAATTTATTACCTATATAATAATATAAATATTATAATACAGAAAAAGGTCTAAAAATTTAAAAAGCATGAACACATCATAAGCAAAAGCTATTTGCCACCCCCAAACATTTGCAGCTTGGGGCATTTTCCACTTTCACCCACCTCTAAATGCGCCACCGATTATATACATATTTGGCGAACTCTAATTCAAGTGTCTACCGTTAGTAAATCTACAATATATCCTATAATATTTTATTATGTAATACATCTTAGTAATACATTTGTGTCTAACATAATGGAGCTTAAAATTTAATCAATGATGGAATTCATGGTACTATAACTTATAAGATAGTTATTAAAGCTATTTAAGATTATATTTAATTAATAATTGAGAACCCCTATAAAATGAACTGATTGAATTTACAGATGATAGTTAGATGAAAATTGAGTAAAGAACATTTTAATATTTTTCACAACAATAACAAGATGAAAATGTAATATCATCTATCCTGTTGTACTTAATTATATTTTAAACATACATATTATTTACTGTAGTTGATGGCATTAGCTCACTTGCCAGTTGCCAGGAAATGAAATTATGTTTCATGGGAATTTGTATTCAATACAATTAGGATTTAGACTTATATAAGATTTAGGTAAGTTAACAAGTACATTAATAGTTTTAAATAATGTATAATTACTTTTCTATTTCAGTCGCAGACTACGGTCTTGAAATTGAACTCAGAACATTGATGAACTATTTTGAACGCTTTTGGATGGACACAGTAACTCCATAGAGGTTTGCAGTATGCAGGCTTCAACATAATAACAAACAACTTTATTGAATCATACCATGCATCACTATTACGGCTGATGGGACAACATCCGCAATTGTACAGATTTTATGGTAATTTTTTTTTTTTATCAAATCAATCACTGAAATTAGATAGTTAGAAGAAGTAATACTCTGATTTGGTAAATATGTTTATAGATCATTTAAGAACAGTGGAGCAAGAAATGATTTCAATAGAGCGATAAATGGACAAAGAGTATGAATAATTGTTATTCCTTCTTGATAAATATATTCAAGTATTTTATGAAAATTGTCATTTATAATATTACATAGGTAGCTCATACAAAGAACAACATTTTTAAGTACAGTGTAAAAGTGTTTCTTCATTAAATACGAGTGTCTATATTTTTTTTTTATCACATTGAGTAGGTATTGAGTAAAATCTATTATTCATTGATCAACTACCTACATGATCTACTGTATTTAACACATGTGATATAATATGTATATAAAATGCAAATAATTACTTAAATGTGTTTCAAATAATTCAAAAAAGTAATTATAATTATAGTTATCAGGAATACTTGAATGAATTATATTAGAAATATATTTTTTCAATACTTAATAATATGATCATAATAAACTAATGATTTTTAAATTGTTTAGGTAAGACAATCAGCTTATAGAATTTATCCACACAATTATATGGCTATTCGGAATGCATGGGTTAATGTGGAGAATGGTAGATACACACTGGAAGAAATCTTACGAAATGTTTCCTACACTCCAGAACAAATAATCAGGAATGAGTTGGGAGAACCAAATTGTAATGATTGATTCTCATTACAAATTATTTATTTATTATTATTTTTTATTCTTATATTATGAAGATAGTTACATATTATTATGTTTACACAAAAGTTTAATTTAACAACAACAAATTACAGACAAATTAATTTATTTGATACATCAGTGTATATATATTTACATATTATATTATAGGGAGGATCATCAGGCGCGATGAATACTTGATAACGGCCGTATTTTACAATGTAACTTTATTTCTTTTATTCTAATACCGGCAATAATTCACAACTTCAAATTATCTTCTTCATTGTGTATTTGTTTCAGCTTCCAACAACTATAAATTCACAAAAAAAAACAGAATAAACAAACCGAAACCAATAACAAAACTATATTCAATCGATTCCAAAAAAAAATCATATTCATAAAAAATGTCATTAATAACGATCTCGACCAACATTTCAAAAACATTTCATACGATACAATAGAAGAAAATTACTTAACTGAAGTCAACAATTATAAAAAAAATTTAAATAACCTACTTAAAGTTTTGCCAAAAAAAAAAAAAATTGATTCCTCGTACACAGTCGACGAAATATTAGAATTAACAGAAGAAAAGCATATTGTAGAATCAATGATGTACAGACCTCCACAAACGCCCATTATAGTAATAAATAAGTTCTCCGGATCAAAACCGAAATTTTATACAAAATCTTCATATGTCAAAATATTCAAAGATTTATATTACTCTAAATAAATTAAAATATATAAAATTAAAAAATTGAATTTTAATAGTTATAAATTTATAATATAGATATTTACAATACTTGTTTCAGCTCCAACCTCATCATAGCTTCCAAGAAAATCCTAAAACATCACAAGGACCATATCAAAACGATAGGTATTACCAAAGGAATACACTTAATTACAAAACTACGTATTTTTTATAGCTATAGGGTGGATATTTTAATAATATAATTATGTTCCGGTTAGGTTACAATATGAGGATTTTTCTTGTAAAGAAAAATGCAAAGACCGTACAAAAGGAAATTGATATCACAGCAAATAATAACGTGTATTAACGACAACGAATAAGGTCGGCATTCGTGAGTGTACTAAATACAAAAATAATTCAGATAATTTAGATCACGTACGTTGTTTCTGTTATTGCGATAACGACAGATGAAACTATCACCGCCCCCTTTTTGTAATGAAATGCCACCCCCCCCCCCAATTAAGCTTGTAACTTCCATTGCCCCCCTGGATAGCTCTAGCTAAACCTATTGTTTGACATATAAGACTATGTCAACGGAGTGTACATCACTACGGTATTGCCGATATTTACGGTTTCTTTTTTGTATAAAAATTAATTAAAAATCGAATAACCATGCGATCGACTTGAATCCTTCACTGTAATATTGCAAATGTTCTTGGCTACCATCCATGCTGGTTTTTGTTTTTGATAACCATAATTTTATGGTTATCATATTATGTCCAAAATATTATTTTATTATTTCGATTATAATGTCATAACCATATTATTTTCAAAATATCATTAAAACAATGCATTATTAACATTATAATAATAATATCTTCAAAATAATATAATATTATTACATTTATGAAATTCTATTAATATTATACAAATAATATTATTGGCAAAATAATTATTTTACATTATATTAATATATTTTTTTAAATATTATTTTTCTGATGAAAATATTATATTAATAAAACATTATCATTACGAAAATGGTATCTGGGAACTTTGACCTTAGTTTATTACAGTTTATGATATGTTTTGTTACAACATGATTTGAAGCTACTATATAGCTTTCTAGATACATATAAAAAATAAATTGTTAAATACTCGTACTAACTTGATTTTATAATAATAGGTTATTTATTGATATAAAATAACAAAATAAACAAAAAACGTTTTAGAAACTAAACTACTTAGGTACCTAAACTAATGTATACGTAAAATTATAGTATAAGTACGTCTTTATTATAAGGATATATAGATGTAAATTTAAAAAAAATGATTCTACTTGTAATTAGGTATTATTTTGTTGTAACTTGCAAGAGTAGATTAATACCTACTTAAATAGATTTTAATACTTACAATACAATTATATACATAATATATTATTTTAATAAAAATATAGTAATCAAGTAAAACAATATTGAAATGGAACTGACCCATCGTTTACAAAATAATCTGCAAATTAATATTCTCGCACATCAATCTCTTCATGACGAGCTCCGGAATTTCCATAGTTTTGAATATCGTCCAAATTATTTAAAAAAATATCCTCAAATTGTTATCCATCTCTTCTTCGTACATAGTTATATAAAATACAACATGCTTTCACGATACAATCAGTAAAATCTGGTTCGACTAATATTGGGGAGTGTAAAACTCTCCATTTATTCGCTAGAATGCCAAAAGCACATTCCACATATCGCCTGGCCCTCGACAACCTGTAGTTGAAAATTTTTTTCTTATCATTGAGTTCACGTCCTAAGTACGGCCTCAATAAATTTTTATGTAGGCCAAACGCTTCATCTGCTACTATGACGAAGGGTTGCGGAGAATCTGTGGTATTAGGTAGGCACACCAGTGCGGAAAGATTTAGTTCTTCGGAATACAGTTTTCTACCAAACGGGCATTCTTTAAAAACGGCTCATCTATTGCTCTTGACTATCTACTGCTCAGTTCTGGCATCTCTTTAGGCTGTAATATATGGTCCATATAACTTTGCACGTTTCTTGAACGATTGTTCCGATTGTACTTCGTCCCAATAAGAATTCGTATTGCAACGCCACAAAATTTGACCCAGTGGATAAATATCTAAAATGTATTTGTTTATATTCATTTTTTCAGTTTACGCAAATATGTATATATTATTTTTTTTAAATATTTTTTTTTTTTTTTTGTGTTAATTATTAGATAAATAATTCATTTCACAGAAAATTTAATCATGATATTTTAGCATGGTTTGATTTTTAACGGCAAATTTTATGGTGGTCCTGGACGGATACCACAAATATGCGTATGGTGGAGAGGTTACACAACAGAAAAACACTTTTTAAGTCGCAGAAGTGCGGTGGTGGATGGTTTATTGTCGGGCAAGAAAACAAGTCACAAAACAATAAAAGGAAACAATATAATATATGCTGAAAAACAGAACAAAGTGAACACACTTGGGTGGAGAGACGGTACGCGCGAGGACGGTGGTAGTGCGATGGTTGTCACTCAAAACGCAGCCGTGGAACTGACTTGCTACAAGCCGGTTCGCGGTACCGGCGGTCGACATTTCCAGGCGCGCTTATCGCGTGTCGGTGTCGGCCGTCGTCGATTGGCGGTTGACAGAGAGAATAGACGGCGCGGGTTTCCGCGCAAAGGCCGTTTGAATTCAAACGACTATTACGCGGGACCGCGTCATAATCCCCCCCCCCACCAAACCGCCAACGACGGCGGTGTGCCAGCCAGTATCGGTGGTGCGTGGTTGTGGGTGGTGGGGTGTAGTTGTGGTAGACACCTTATCCGCGGCCACGTTTTCCTGCTGGTTACAGCGGACGTGACCCGGCGGTGTCTGGGTGTGGTTGTCGACGCCGGCTGTGGGCACTCTTCCGGGGTTCCGGCACGTGTTTCTGGCTGGTGGCAGCGGACGTGGCCCCGGAGTGTCTACTGCCGTCGGGGTGACGCCGGGAGACTATGGAACGTGTTATCGAACACGGTCTCCATGTCCCCCTCGTCACCAAGGTGCGTGTCCGGCCCGTCCAACAGTTCCGCCTCCTCTTCCGCTGATATTTCCATATCAACGAATTGCGAAAAGGCGGCTGTTGGTTGCTCCGTGGTCCCGGCTGTTCCGGCAGGTATTACTACCTCCGGTGCCGTGGCCGCGGTGTTGACCGGGTTAGTGGTTTGGGGGGGCCGTGGTTGGTGCCGGTTTCTCCAGGCGGTGCTGCTGGGACTCATTTTGTTTTTTCGCCCGGTGGTCCCGCAGGCGCTGCTGGTTCCGGCGTTGACGGGCGTTCGGCACGGCTGGTACGGGTGTACGCGTGCAGGTGGCGGCTGTTGATGTCTGCGTGGGTGGCGCAAGACGGCTGACTGCGACGGGCGTCGATTGCTTGGCTACTGCCAGCCGTGGTGCGGGTACCGGGTGCTGTAACGGCGGCCGGATCGGTCGCGCCGCGGTCGCCGGTCGTGGTGTGGCTGTCGGTCGCCTTGTCGTCCCCGGTACTGCCGCTCACCGGGGACTACGCGACCGGTTTGTGCGCACCACTGTTGTGGGGTCGCCGCTCGTCGCCTTTCTGAAGACCTCAGTGCGGTCCTCCCACCCCCGTGTGTACGCGGCCAATAGTACCGGGTCCCGCTGTAGCTGCGCCGTCGTCATCTGGCGTACCCGTGCCGCCGTGGTGGTGTTGGTGGTCTCCTCCAGACTGGCCGCCCTCAGTAGTTGCTGGCTACGTTCCAGCAACTCTGCCGCTTGCTGTATGGCGGTTGGCGGTGTGGTCGGCCGTTGTTGGTCCATGGTATGGATGTTGTTCCGACTAAAATTTGTTGAATTTAGTTATGGGCTTGTTGGTGGGTGGGGTGGTGTAGGGCGGGGTTGTGTTGTGGTCGTCGCCCGTTTGAAGCAGGACACGTGGATTTTGCGTGCGGGCTGTTGGTCCGTGAGGAACACGCCTTTGCCCACGCGTCTGTGTAGCTTCACTGGTCCCCACCATTTCGGTGCGAAGCCGGCGTGAAATTTTTTGTGCGCGCTCGTCAGGTGGTGCGCTTTATAGTACACCATGTCACCTGTTCGGTATTTTGTGTGCGTCTGACCCCCTGTTACAGGTGGTACGTCCAGTACGGCACTTTCCCGTTTTGACCTGTCCCTATCTGTGTGCCCTATCTGGTTGTCCGCTGTCGGAGACAGTGCCCAGTCCCCGGGCCGCTTGCCCTCTCTGCCGAGGACAAGTACCGACGGTGGGTATCCTGTCTGGTCGTTGCGTCTATTCCTGATAGAGAACAGTATGGGGGCTAACTTGGTGTCCCAGGTGTTGTGGTTCCCGTCGACGAGTAGCGCGCGTAGACCTTTTTTTATTTCCTGGTTGCGGCGCTCGACTGGGTTGGCCCTCGGATGATATACCGGAGTTGTCCAGCCCTCGGCCCCCCATCGTTCGATTGCTTTGCACATGTCATTCGATACGAACTGCGGGCCGTTGTCTATTTAGCCATGCTTTTACCATAACGGCCTCTTAAGCGATTTATTACAATAAAACTCAAAATTAGGATTTGACGAAGTAAACTAGCTATACTATTAGGTACAATAATTATAATAATAATTCCATATTTAGATTTGTATTTTCACTAATTACAAATTCAAAATACACAATAATTTATATTATATTTTTAAGAATGTTAAATGATACTTTAATTCCATTAAATACATTTTATCTTAGCGTTGGTTGATTAATTAAATGTTGTAATGATAAGCTGTTTATTATATTGTTAGATGATACTTGTGTGTGTGTATGTCACCAGACATAAATTGTAACATGAATTAATAATAAAGTAATTAACATGTATTTGAAGTAAAGTAATAAAAAGTTGAAAAGTAATTAAGTCATAAAAAAAAAACAAAAATTTTTACAAATATTAAGTACCTACATATATGATGGTAGGATTATTTATAACTGTATAACAATCAGCAATTTATTATAAATAAACAATTTGAATAAAAACACAAATACAATTTATAGGTAATACTAATATAATATACTTATAATTATAATATATAGGTATTATAGGTATTATTATATTATATTATAGCGTGTACCTAGGTATATTTTAATAATCAGCTTGCATTAATCGCGAATTAAAGTTAAGAATTATATGCCACCACCGCGCACGTATCGCAGCTGAAGTCGTGGAAAATCCTACGTGAAGATGATGGTGAGGATCTATCTGAAACCGAGTCAGAGGACGGAGTTGCGGTGAACGCAAGGGGTGGCCATGAATCATGTAAAATGCATCGACAACGGTGTACCTTCAGTGTGGCCACTGTAACGAGTAAAAACATATTGTACCAATTCCATATTGATGTAAATATTATAGAGTCATGATAATGTGCACATAATTATTGTGTACAGTGTACACTAATATCGCGTTCATCTAATAAAGAAATATTAACGCATTATAAATAATAATAATTAATATATTTATAAATAATATAATATTAATTATATATAATAATATAATAATATATATATAATTATAATTTTTAAATAAAATAAAAACTAAAAATAATATAAAGATATTACTGCCCTTTGAATAGTACAATTTTGTTATACCAATTCCTTAAGGATTCAGTCTCAGACATTTTTTTACAAACATAATTGATCTGTAGATTAAAATATGAACAAATTATGGACTTCATTAATAATATGACATGATTAGCTTCAGGTTCATAGTAAAAATTATGAAATTTAATGGATTCAAATATTTTTGAATTAGGCACAAAGAAATGTAATGTTTTATTTACTACTAACATTTTATTCGTTGGTTTGTGGCCAGATTGGTAACTTCTAATATTTCTTTCAGTCTGCAAACAAAGTGTAATTACATCAGAACTTGGGTATGACAACCCACCTTTGTCTCTTAAATTAATTAAAGATTTTAAAAAACAATCTTTTTCTCCAAAAAGTGCATTAACACAGACGTCACATTTTATTTTACCCTCTAACTGATGTGCAACAAATCCAGCTTTATAAATAATAGCTTCTTCAGAGAATTGTGATAATGAATTAGTATTTGTAATATAGTCGTGGTCTTGTAATTGTAATTGTTCTGCATCAACTTCAACATCAATATTTCGAATATGACATGTTTCGTTTATACAATCTGTTGGTTCTTTAATCTCAACACTGGAAGTATTCAGTATACCTATTTGATCTTGAGGTATACAGTTTCCCAATCCACCATCACGAATTGTGGCATGTATTATTAACTTGCGATATGACGAACGGAATTGACGTGCTGTGGGATTGTTATTGTATCCTCCATGGGACCTAACTGCTCCAAAAAAGAGTTCCAGGTGATCCTGACTAAATTTATAAATGGGTAAAAACTTAAGTTTTTTTGGTATTATTAACAGTGAATATAATTTCAATAAGGATTCAAAACAAATTAGAAAACCCAGAAAACCGGTTTTCCTATTTGAATTTATAACTAATTGTCCATCCAGAAATTTTAAAGACTTTACATAAGATGAAAATGTTTCTATGAATTCAGAAATCTCTTGATAATTACTGGCGCATAAAGCTTTTTTGAAACCATAACAATTAAGTGATCTTGAATTTAAAATATCAAATGCATTATTTAACATTTTTAAGAACTTAATTGTTGCTGTTGCATTTTGAAAATCTTCTAAATTTAAGTTATTCATACAGAATTGTAGTGCAGTGGCTACTGATCGGCTAAGTAATTGGGTGGCGAGTTTAACTTTCATTTTTTGCCTGGAAAAGAATACATGTTGTTTTTTTAGTTTATTTGATAAATGGCAATTTTCATTTTCTTGCAATACCAAAAGTTTTTCAATAAATGCATAATCTATGATTTCATTATTATCATCTAAAAATCTCCTTTTCTCTCCAAAGCAATTTCTAACTAATTTAATCATGTGTGAAGGATCAGGTAAAATAACTATAGGTTGTAGATTATGAATAGTAAAATTAGTCTTTTAATTATTAGGATCATATGAGCAGCCAAGATTTTTTGTCATACCAATATTAGAAGAACAACCATCAAAAGTAACACTCACAACAACAACACCAGTTTTAGTAACTAGGTCTAAGTATTGAGAAAATAGATTAGATTTTTGTGTACTATTAAGATGTTTACATAAGAAGTAGCCAACAGGCAATTTCCATCGTTCATTAATAGCTACAAGCATAAAAACAAGACATTCGTTTGCTATATCTAATCGATCACTATCTAAATCTGCGCCAAAATTCACATATCCATGATAATTACTACCATCCCATTTAATATGTTTCCGAATGGCCATTTCATCTAAGACTAAAGCACAATATATGGTGTGGTCAGTATTTTTGCATTTTAATGTTAACATATTTAATGATTCTTTAGTAAAGCCAGGACTAGCATCTGTTTTTGTATACCATTTACTTAAAGTTCTTGGATGTGGTAAAATGGTATTAAATTATTTGCGGACAAAATCATAAGCTTTACCTGAATGAAAATGAAGCGAAAGAGCAAAGCGTCTTAATTCAGTTGAATACTTGGGTGGAAGCTTTTTACCAGAATTTTTTTTAGCCAAGCTACTAATTAAAAATTTGTTTTTACCAAAACAGTCAGACAAAAGGTCAGCATTATCTTGATGTAAAAGGTTATTGTCTTTTAAGGTTGCTATCAAACTCTTTAGCGAAGATATCGATTTTTGTTGGCGGTGAACTTTTTGATTTAGATATTTGATTCTTTTATTTTTTAAACTGAGTTGATGAGAATAACTGTTGATTTTTCGCTTCAATCGTAATCTACCTGGCGAATCATTAATATCAGACTGACAAATATTATTAACAGTCTGATTCTTCATTTTATCTATAAAACACAAAAACAGCTATTAAAAACAATTTTTCCAATTTATATAAGTAAACATACTATTTTATCTGGTTTTTTTACTACAAATGTATCAACAATACAATGGTCATCTTTAGTAGAAATATTACTGTCCAGATTTTCAATGTTAATTAGTTCAACTCCTTCCATACCTGATGCTTCATATGTTACCTACATTACAAAAAATAATAATAAAGAAAATATAAAAAGAAAAAAACTTGTAGGAATATTACCTTTATATGTCGTTCAATGGAAGGATTAACTGATTGGTTGTACTGATCTAATGGCACAACGATTTCAGGATACAATGTCTTAGGCTAAAATATATTATATTACCTATTAATTAACTGAATAA
This sequence comes from Diuraphis noxia, assembly GCF_037042655.1. Lineage (NCBI taxonomy): Eukaryota > Metazoa > Arthropoda > Insecta > Hemiptera > Aphididae > Diuraphis > Diuraphis noxia. Next base: position 95,651,030 of record NW_028301711.1, on the reverse strand, counting down.
TATAATCACAGAGTAATAATGGTTGTTTTTACCATAAAATACGTACACTTTTAACTCTTTGAATAAATATTGAGGGAATGGCTATTTTTTTTAAATGAACACTGCGTAAAAAATGATTAAAACAGTCCATAATACAGCATACATAATGTTATACAAAATAATTGTTACGAATTATATCATTATAATAGCGCGCGTTCGCGGAGATAGTGTCGATACATCGTGAAGATAATCAAATCACTACGTATACGCCAGGTGCGGTGGCAACGATCAACACTAGCGCTCCGTAGACGCGGTGGCCTGCGCAGCTACGACTAGTTTTCATCGAGTGTTATATTTAAGTATATTACGTAGTTATATTAGAGTATAGGGATGGGAATTTCAACTCACTTAAGTGAGTCAAATCATTCAACTCAGTTCAGTTTAATGAACTGAATCAGTGAGTCGACTCTCTTATCAACTCTCAACTCTCACATATTCGATGATTCGTTCACGATTCAAGGGTACGGTCAACTAGTTAAATCCTCCGTGAGTTGTGATTCCTGTGCCCTGCTGCCCTGGTAGTTGTTTCCTCCCACTTGTTTGAGCTGTTGCTTTTGTATAACATACAAATTGATATTCGATACATTATACAACACTGACAGTGTAGCTAGATTACAAATAACCAAAAATCTTACTACAATAATTAATAAATAATAATAAATTATGCTTTCTCGTATTGTTTTTTGTGAAATTACATTGTATAGATGAATAAAGAACTTTGTAAAAAGTTATATCAACAAATCAATAATTATTTTTATTTGTTGTGTTCAGTTGTTTACAGTCTTACACTTAAAACTAATATAAGTAAATAATATACAAATCAATACTTGAATTTAAATTTAATTCAAGTATTATTTGTATACACGTAACCGGTTTGAACAGAATTCAGTCGATTCACAAAATAAAGAATTTTTTAATCACTAGATGCCACGATTTAAGTTTTTCGGGACAACTTGTTCTAGTTCTCCCTTGTGACGCCCTGGTCACAATGATAAATATATAAAGGTTTTCCAAACTCGTTAATGCCAGTGTGAGGACTCCCTGCCTGGTTACTATTGATTTCTGAGCGACAAGTGTTAGTGTTATAACCAACGGAACTCACCACATCAATGAACAGTGACAGTGTTCAAATGGTAATAGCTGGTCACAGGGGGGAGGATGATCCGCCTTAAATTTTTTTTTTTAAATTTTATTGAATAAATTACCAAATTTAAAATGTTTTTACTTTTCATAATATATACGTATAATGCCCACATAAAACATTCTTCAGAAATACAAATACTTGCCATGTATAATGATTTTCAAATACTTTATTATTTGGTAATTAAACACCTGTTAATAAAATCATAAATTAATTTAATTATTTTACTAGGTAAGAAATTTTTAACTTAAAGAGGTATATTCAATTTTCAAAACTAATTTTAATTGATTATCAAGTATACTGGGTTAGGTTAAATTATATGCATGTTTTACCATATTTTTGTAAAAAAATTTAAAATTAACTGAACTTTTTTTTGTTGTTAATAAACAAAATTTTGTACAATATAGCACTGTACCTAACATGTATAAACTATATTTTAATATGAATAAATGTGAATACTAAATATGTCTATATTTATTTTTATATCCCCTCATCCCCCCGTGAGAAAATCCTAGATAAGTACTATTCTTAATCCGCAATTACGGTGATTTATTTCAATATTGTCTTTTGAATTTGGTATATGCATAAACTTATTTGTTGTTATATTCAAATAGATAGATAAGTATTCAGTATTAGATGATCTAGGTATAGGTATGGTTTTTATACGATAAAAAATTGAGGAGGCTCGTAGTATTTGGGGAGTCAAGATCCCCTAAGTTTTTACTTATATAAATTACTTATACCATATAAAATTTTAGTAAAATCTATGAATTATCATTATTCAATTCTTATTATCATAAATAAATAATAAAGGATAGGTACCTACGTTATACAATTCGTAATTTTATGTTTTGGTTAACAGCATGAGTCAATTTTTAATTTCATATTCCAATGCAAAATATTTTTTCGATAATTTCAATTCTTAATCGAGTAAATAGGAGCCTAGGTACCTACGTTTATAAGGTTTATATGAATCTAGAAAAAATTTGGTTGTCTATTCCGTTAATCATAAGTCATAACTTTAAAAGTTTTAACTTATACCTAATTAATTAATCGTTCTTAATCCGATAATAATGTATTACAATTCTCTAAAAACTATTCTGCTTCTGGATATGAAATAAAAATGTATGTAGCCATGGAGGTATTGTTAGTCAAAAAAATACATCGATAAAAATAATGACGTATTGGATGAACAATCACTTAACTTTTATTGAACCATTAAATGAATTAATTTTTATAATGTCGACAAATTATGTAAAAAATTATTTAGTACAAACTCTTTAATAATTCTTGAGGTAATGAGAGTTCACTGTTGTATCTTTGGCATGTCTTTATAGCTATATTTATTTTCCACAAGGCTTAAACAATTGAAAACTTATATGCATAATTATACATTTTATAGATAAAAATAGAAATATTTTTTCCAAAATAAAAACCATCAGTAGAAAAATTCCCACACACCACTGACCACTCCTGTACTTCTGTAATATACCAATGGAGTATGGACAGTAAATATAAAAATAGCCCCATACCATATACAAATTGATACCTACCAATCATACCATTCTTGGATATTAAACTGGCATCATCTTGTTAAAATAATTATTACCACTTAACAAGTTGTAAGTCATTTATATTTGCTCTACACCACGGTTTTAAGTTCATAAATAATGAGTAAGTCTAGTGTAGTTTGGGACTTTCTTACATTAAATGTTGAGACTGGCCGAGTGAAGTGTGGTTTGTGTCCTGTGACCATGAGCCATAACCGTTCTTCTACATCAAATATGATGAGACACATGCGACTTAAACATGGAACAGTAGATTTGAATAGTAGAAGACGGCAAAATGTATTAGAAATTTCAGAAGACCAAGTTGATGATCCTGATATACCAGAACAAGGAGTTTCAAATTCTTCTCGAGTAAGTAATCCCAATTTATTTCAATGTAAAATACATGCTTACATAAAAAAAGTGTAAAATATAAATACAAATTTACAATGATTTGTAATAAAATGTAAGAAATAAATATGTCATATACAATATTATAATATAGATTTATTTATTGTGTACATCAGGATACTAAATAAGATAATGAAATGATTTTCAGTCTGATACGTCTCAATTGGTTCAAACACAATCTTGTAGATTAAATGCTGTAGCACGGCCAATTCAATCGAACTTGATTACTCGTTACATGCCAAAACCTGTTGGTGCATCCCGCAGAAAAGTCATTGATCAACAAGTGTTAAGAATGATTGTAAAAGAGTATTTTCCCTTCAGTGTTGTGGAAGATAGAGAGTTCATCAAACTCATAAGTATGTTAAATTCAGGTTACACACTACCATCTAGGAAAACATTGACAACATCACTTCTGCCTGTAATGTATAATGAAGTTTATGAAAAAGTAAGAAATGATATAAATTCTAATGCTCGCTATGTAAGTTTGACAACTGATAGCTGGACATCAATTAAAAATGAAAGTTATACAGCTGTAACAGCACATTATATTGATAACGACTGTATCCTTAAAACATATTTACTGTCATGCTTTAAATATTCTGAGTCACATACAAGTGAAAATTTAAAAAATGAGCTAATACGGGTGGTTTCTGAGTGGGGCTTACAAAATAAAATTGCAGCTTGTACGTCTGATAATGCATCAAACATAACTGGAGCAATTCTTTTATGTAATTGGAGACACATAGGGTGTTTTGCACATTCTTTGAATTTAGCCGTCCAACATGCTCTCAAAGAAGTGCAAGATATCAGGGACAAGGTTAAGGGCATTGTTGGTCATTTTAAAAGAAGCTCTCAAGCAGCTGCCAAATTAAAACTCAGGCAAGAACAACTGGAATATTCACCTACTCTGAATGTTACACAAGATGTGGTAACTAGGTGGAATTCTACTTATGAGATGTTTGAACGTATTTTGCATTTAAAAACTCCTTTATTATCTGCTTTATCCGAGTCTAACTATGATGTGCATTTAAATGTATCTGATTGGCAAATCATTTCAAATACATGTGATATTCTTAAGAGGTTTAAAGAAATTACTATTGAAATAAGTAGTGAAAAATCGGTTTCAATATCCAAAGTTGTTGTTCTCAGTAAAGTGCTAATTAATTATTGTGGTCAGTTGAAAAATAAATATCCTGGTTCATCTGTGACGACTAAATTTATTGATGTATTGACAAATCAAGTAGTAAGTAGATTTGAAAAATATGAATGGAATATTCTCTACGCAGAAGCTGTAATTTTGGACCCTCGGTTTAAAAATCATGGATTTTTAAATAACAATGCTTTTATCGAGGGAAAAAAGTCATTGGTCAATAAAGCTAGGGATATTCAATTGGGATCAGAGAACCATACAAGTGTTGCTACTATGCCATCAACAAGTCACGACTCAATCTGGAACGATTTCAACACTGAAGTTCAGAGTTTAGTTCAAAGTCAAAATCCAACATCTGCATTTATTGTAGAAATTGATAAATATCTTTTAGAACCTTTAATTCCCAGAACAGCTGATCCTTTGCTTTGGTGGAAAGAAAACACAAATGTTTACCCAAGGCTCTTTCAAATAATGAAAAAACGTTTTTGCATTTTGGCTACATCTGTTCCATGCGAACGGATATTTTCAAAAGCAGGTCAGACAATCACTGAAAAAAGAAGTAGACTGCATAGTAAAAATTTTGAAAAATGATATTTTTAAATTTTAATTTATAGTTTTTAACACTACACAATATTATGTAATAAGTATATACTAATATTTTATTTTGATGTTACATGAGGTTATAATATGTAAGTATAGGGTACAAGTAATATTGTATTAATTAAAGTTTTTTTTTTTTGTAAATCATTTCAATAAAAAGGTTTTAAGTACCTAAGCAAAAATGTTATTTCCTATAGGATATTTTTATTTAAGATTTAGTATATTATTTTAAACTATTGAATTTAAATTTATTATTTGTATAGTTTACATTCTTGTATATAAAATAAATAAAACCATAACATACCTTCACTCAATCAGCATGATCATGTTAACTATTTTCATTAATTATTTATGTTCATACACCTGCTACTTAATTCTGAGTTTTGACAAATGAGTTAAATGCTAATAATACTATATTTTGAATTTTCTAGGTACTTCCTCCAAATATCCAATTCTACAAAATTAGTACAAATTACAATGTAATTATTTTTTTTAATCACATACCTAAGTCAAGTCAACACATATAAAACACAAAAACTGTGCACACCTACATTGTGGTGAAGTAAAATGCAATGAAATTATTTTCAATATTTCTGTTTTACTAATATTTTTTTTAATTTCAGATTTATAATTATGTATGTGAATTAAAATGTTGCACTCAATTATATACTTAATCTCATTCTGAAGACGTCTGGTGTTTGCTTGTGTAATGTGTGAAATGAAAGTATTAGTATTAAGAATTTTAAGAGTTGAAATGTTGAATAATTGATTCAAATTTCACAACAGTCCACTAGTCCAGACTCGAGACTCAGTCGAGAGTAGTTTAGAACTTAAGTCTTAAGAAGTCGATTCTTAAATCTTAAGTTTGGTTTGGCATCAATAAAACTGTCGCTTAAAAATAATAGACATCTTAAACCGGTGGTAACTGCCAACTGGTAATACCGTAATAGTACGTATAATAAAATATAATAGTTATAATAAAATTATTTTTATTATCTTATGACTTAAATCGTGATAACTGATAAGTAGTATTGTTCGCAGAAATGTGATTATAAAAATATAAACCACAGATAACTATTATTATCTGTGTTATAAACTCAACTCGCGGAACAATTCACAGTTCACAAATAAATTCATATCGAATTGTTTACTCCGACTCGATTTTGAATTGTCGAACTTTGGTTGGTAAAACTGAGTTACCGAGTTGTCGAATCTCGAATCACTGATTCGAATCGTTCAGCTCATCTGAAAGAGTCGACTCACTGAGCCGACTAACTCATGAACTACACATCTCTATTAGAGTAATATGATATGTATACTGGCGTACGTGACTACAGGAACGGACGTTCTGGTTGGAATCTGCTTATCCAGCAATTCCTACCCTGGCTGTTGCACAGACAGCCCCCTTAGTCACGGCCGCCCAGTCAGTCAGAAACTTTTGTGTCATCAAACTTATAATAACATTTGGTGGTGTAACTGAATGAACAAGACTGATTAAACTGAAAATAAAATTTAATTAAAAACTGTTAATTATGTAATAATGTATAATAATTCATGCACAAAATTATGTATTAATCAAATTTATTTTTCTACTTATACATGTTATTTATTTAAAAAAAACTTACCAGTAAACTTTATGTACAAACGTTGTGCTTTCCAAGTGGTAGGTATTATAAAATTTACGCCACACTTAATAATATACATAAATCACAAATTCCGATGTCATCATATTATGATGAGTAGGTAGCATTTTCTGTGCTCACACCGTGTTTAACATTAGTAATTAAAAGTGCAAAACACTGTTAAAATCCTGTTCTAAGCACAGTGTTTTTTCGATTTTGAATACCGTAAAATGAGGTGACTTCGGACATGTGGGGTGACTCCGGACCACGGATTAATATACTGGATACGCAACGAACCTGTGATAAGTGAAGCACTGACCTTCTCACGTTGCGGTAAGATTCCTAGCGCGATCGTGTGTAGTATTTACAAACTAATTCCCGCGTATTTTTAATTCGTGATTTTATCACATGAAAATATATAGTAATATATTATATTATAAAAAAAGTCTGTATTGTGTAAGCTCTATTAGCATAATATAATAATAATCATCATGGATTAATATATTAATAATCACAAAGGTTTGAGATTATATTTTAATTGAATCTGTGTTAACAATATAACCTAATAAATCAAAGATAATATTATGCAATAGGCAACTGACCAATATTTTTTATTCTAATATATATTATTTTCTATCAACATGCCGCCTCGGTTAGATAAATGTTGCATTGAAAATTGTTTAGGAAATTCTAAATCTAGGTTTAGTGTTCCAATAGCCTCCCATGAAAAATGGGAAAGAGTAATTGGTAAGACTTTAAATAAAAGGTCAAGGATTTGTGGTGATCACTTTCTTAAAGAAGATATAATTGACACCTGGGTGTCAGGACAAGGGACTAATAAGTACTCGGTAAGTATTGATTAAACATTACAATTTATAAGATTTATGCATCTATGACTACTAATTTGAATAAATCTATTAAGTATTGCCTAACTATATAATTGAATTAAAGTCTGTATATTTTTATATTACTTTATATTTCATTAATTTTACTTTTAACATATCTCAAGATATGTTTAAAAAAGCCTCGCTTAAAGAAAGGTGCAGTACCAATGGTAATGTTAAATTTGATAAAAAGTTGTGAAGATAATCAAAATCAAAAGTTCAGTACCGTGCCAATTGTAGAACAGAAATCCTGGTTGGATGAAAATAACTCATATGTAAATATACAATTTAAAATTAACTTTTGTATTAAAAAAAATATTAGAAAAATGTATTTAATAAAATTTAACTTAGGTAAATGTTTTTACTCATAAAATGGATATTAGTGATTCTACTATTTCTACTGAAGCAAGTACAAGCAATCAAAGTACTTCATTTGTAGAGGTTAGTAGTTGTAATGTAGCTTTTATTAAAATAACATACTATAATATCAACAATTATAATAATTAATAATAAATTGACACATACCTAAAATGTAATTTAATTATATTTAAGAAAATAATATGTCAATTTATAAAACACATAAGAATATGAGTAATATATACCCTACAGCAGGCACCTCATTTGTTTAGAAAATATATTTAAAAATGTTTTCAATTTTATAGGAGCCTATATTTTATGTCCTAGTAGACAAACAAAATAATGTTAAACTTCCTACTAAGTGGTTTAAGGATATTTCGATGAACGAGTTGAATAAAAAGTTAACAGTTTCATTTTTTAAACTGTCAAATTATAATATAAATTATCAACATAGTATTGAGAAAGAATTAATAGTTACTCAAGGTAAATAAAACTTGTTGCTATATAACTAACCATAAAACTCTGAATTTATCTATTTTAAATTTAAATTTATAATTGCTAATAGATTCAGAACTCATCATACATGTTTTTAATGAAAATATAACTAATGAACAAAAACAAATACTATTTCCCTCAACATCTCATCCAACTGAAAATACAACTATAGAAAATGTAGAAAGTATAATTAAAACTCTTGATTCTTTGAATGTATGTTATGGAGCTGTTCCAGTAAATAATTATCCTGATATAAAAGAATCGTTTGGCCATCAGTATCAAAATATTAATGGGTTTTGGAAGCATTCAAGTTGTTCTAAAATATTACCAGAAAATAGGTAAATCTATCTAATGTATTCAGTAGACATTTTTACAAAAATAATATAGTAGTGTTCTATTTAGTTAATTAATTTTAGTTCTAGTTCTTGTTGTCTATGGTGCAAACGGTTATTGTATTCAATAAAAAAGAAGCAAACCCAACTAAAAAATAAAAAGTCTATTAAAATTTATTTTTCACCAAGTAAAAAATTACATTTTCAAAACCTTAGAAGTATACGAAAAAAAAATAGACAACAAGTATTGAGGTCAAATAATAAAATCATTCAATTAAAATTTGATCTTAATTTATTACAAAATAAAATAAATGAAATGTCAAGTAATGAATTAACAAAGCGTATTGAAGATTCCGGAATTCCAAAATGCCAATCTGAATTAATTCATGAGATATTTGCTGCAGCTAAGTACAAAAATCCAAAAAATAGACACTACTCAGAAAGTTGGATGATTCTATGTTTATTATTTCAAATACGGTAAATATTATATACTATAAAATACAATTTGGATCTATAGTTTTAAATATTACTAGATAGTAGATATTAGATTATAAGTTGATTTTCACATGTTGTATTTATGTTTTGTATAGATCCCCTTCCGGATACAAATTTTTACGTGATCAAAATATTTTACCATTGCCATGTGTAAACACTATTCGAAAACATTTACTGGCCTTTAAAAGTGAATGTGGTTTTGATAATTCATTTTTTAAGTTGTTAAAGAAAAAGTTTTCTAATAAAACTCAACAACAAAGAACAGGCGTTTTATTATTAGATGAAATATTCCTAAGGACTAGCATTAACGTAAAAACAAGAACATTAACATACAGCGGGTTAGAAGATTTTGGAGGTGAAATAGAAAACAAGGTTAATAGTTCAGAATTAGCGGATCATGGATTAGTTTTCATGTGGAAAAGTTTAGGAGATGACGTAACTCAGCCCATAGCTGTCTTTGCGTCTAAGGGACCAGTTAAAGGTTAAATTATTTTAAGTAGCTATTATGTATAATATATTAATACTAATATTATGTTATTACTTATTAAGTTAAAATTTGTAACAATATAGATATAGGTACTATAATATTATCTAAATCAAATTTTTTATGTTTATTATCATAGGTATTGATTTAGCACAGTTAGTTGTTAAAGCAATTATTTTATTGCTAAAAATATTAAATGTAACTGGTAATAAAACAGAGTTCAAAAACTATTTCCAAAATCCATTTAATGAGAATCGAAAAATATATGTATTTTCTGATGCCCCGCATGCAATAAAAAACGTTAGAAATCGTTTATTTCAAAATAAGCAATTAAAAGTAAATAATAAGTAAACCTTAAACCTTTAATTATCATAATTGATACTTAGAAAAATATTTTACTTTAAAAAAATATGTAACAATTTGTTTAGATACATCCATCAAAGTCTAGCATCAAATGGGACCATTACAGTCAAGTATTGAAATGTGATACAAAATCAATGTTAAAAATATGCCCTAAGATTACAAGGCAACATATAGAATTAAACAATATGACGAAAATGAAAGTAAAATTAGCTACACAGGTATTTTATTAATTTATTTTGTAAAAACTTGTGTCTATTATCTACTTCTAGCCTCTAGGTATATCTATATTATAAATAAATATTTTAAAATGTATCTATAATTTTTATGTTATGCTATGTATAAATATAGGTATTTAGTAATTCCATGGCAGTAGGCCTCCAATTTTACAGAGAACAAAATATTAATGATCTTAAGGATTCATTGGAAACACAGAATTTTACACTTAGGATGAATAATATGTTTGATGTGTTGAATAGAAAATTTCCAGCAGAAGGAATTAGGAAAAACAGCAACGATTTAGAGGTTTTTTTTATGTTGCATTGTTGCATGTTTGTGGCATTTTTGTTAGTTAGACACTTTATGATCATCTAATTTCTATGTATCTATGTTTGTGTAAATTTCTTAATTTCTACTTATAAAAATCTGTGTTTATATGTGTTCCAAATTTGTGTGGTTAAATACTTTAAGGGTTAAATACAAATTGTGTTAGGTACCTAGGTATTTTTTACATTCAATCAAATATAGCTAATAGTAAAAAAATATTATACACTTATTTATTTTTGAAGGTTTTAAAACAGAATCTTCAATGGTTAGACGAATGGGAAAAAAATCTAGAAGATGGTCTTATACAAGAAAAAGAATTCCTCACTAAAACTACTGCTGAATCTTTAAGGCTGACACTAAAGTCTACAATTGATTTAGTATCATTTTTACTTGAAGATTGTAGCTTTACTTATGTTTTGACTTCAAAACTAAATCAAGATAGTTTAGAAGTGAGTAACTATAATTATATATTTAACTCTTTAATGCAATAACAATTTATCAAAGCTCAAAGCAATATATATTTATTATATAATACTAAGGTATATGTATGTTATTCTTGTACTAGTTAATTAATAATTATGTAAGTTTGTTAATTTAACATTTTTATTTATCGTATATGATTAATTGATACTAAATTTCAAAAATTTTTTGGTATAATACGACAAACCTCTGGGCCAAATGACCACCCAACTACACCTACTTTTCTTCAACTTTACAAATTATTGTCTGTTTGTTCATTAGTAAAACCACCAAAAAGTGGTAACTGTACAGTTATTGATGGTATTTAATTTAATTTTGAATTGTTAGTAATAATATTTGTATGATAATTCTAAACATATTATTACCCACTTTAAAAATGTAGATATGGATTATACACCATCAATAACTTTAACTGAGTTGAAAAATGCAATTAAAGAAAATGATGAATCATTTGTCCGAGAAGCAAAAATTGAGAAACTAAAAAATTATATTGACAAAGTAGTTGAGGAAGGAAAATGGGACATGGATGATGTATTTAGAGAAACCAATTTTAATGATGATACAACATTTAATTGTGTTGTATATTATTTTGCAGGGTAAATATTAATTTTATTTTTGAATACTAATTTGATTTTGTTTATAGATAGTTAAATGTATAATTTTTGTATTTTTAAGGTATTTGGCAAGAAGACTTAGTAAGAAAACAAAATGTCAACTTTGCCTAACAGGAATTAAAAATAATGATTGTATTAATAACTTACCTGCAGCTAAATTAACAAACCTTAAGTCTCGAGGTTATTTAACACAACCAGATAGTGGCTTTTATGTTTTGCTAAGACAAATTGAAAATTCATTTGCTCTTAATGCTCAAAGCCCAAATGCTTTTGATGACACTATAGACCATTTTTTTAACAAGAATTATTTAATTCCATTTCCTTGTGATGAACATAAACATGATATAGTTCAGTTTATTTTTGTGTCATATTTAACCATGCGAATGAGACAATTCACTTGGATGAGTAATAAAAAAATAAAATCTACGAACAAAGTGAAGAAAAAATTGTCAAAACTAGTTCCTCATTAATCATTTTCAAACTCTAAAAATTGTTTGTAGTATTTAATTAATATTTAGTTTTTTTTTATATTTATATGAAGAATATAAACATTATAAACATTTTAAATATTATAAACTATTTACAAATCACAATTTTAAAATGTAATTTTAACTTTTAAATTAAAATATAATTAATATAAATATGGAATAATGTAATAATGTAATATTGATACAATATTATGGTATACAATAATAAGTAATTATCATGTGGTGAAACTGTCTTAGTTCATATTTTCATTCATTAGCGCTAGGTGTCATGCCGCAGTCGAAGAAGGACAATGACTCAAAAAAAGCAGTGATAAAATGCATCGTTGCGTATCCAGTATAATAAATTAATCCGTGCTCCGGACAAAACCATATTTTTGTATTTTTCTTATCATTTTGGAATACAACTTTGATAAAAGTTGAAAATTAATGCGCCACGTTAATATCTATCATATCCTCCATAGAAAACAATATTTATTGATAACATGATATTATCATACCAAATGTTATGGAGGTAAATACAAGATGATCTATTTTTGGATTTTAAAATTATCAAACTGATAACAACTGTAGCACAACAACAAATAAACATATTTAATCGCGGTTTTCAGCAATCTGCTCGCAAATTTATCAGTTATAATTTACGTGTGTTAAAATAGTTAATTTATTTATTCATACATTGTAGTGCCACATTGTTTGTATTATTTTAAAACGTGGGGTGACTGCGGACAGCAAAATCACGATGCCCAGATCGTATAACAAAAAGGTAGGTGGCCGTTCTTACCAGAATTATGATCTTAGTATGATTAAAAATGCAATCGATGCCGTTCGTTGCAAAAAAATGTCAATTCGACGTGCTTCCGAAGCGTTTGGAATACCAAAGAGTACATTATGTGATCATTTAAATACAAAAACATTTATAAAAAAACCTGGTGGACAACCCATTTTAAACACCGATGAAGAAAGTCGACTTGTAGAAGGATTACTGAAATGTTCTGAGTGGGGGTTTCCCATGAAGTGCCGTGACATTCAGTTAGTTGTTAAATCGTATTTAGACTGGTTGGGTAAAAGTTCAAGTAAGCGTAATAAATTCAACAATAATTTGCCTGGAAAAGATTGGGTTGAATTATTTTTGAAAAGAAATAATACTCTTACACTACGATTTGGTGAAAATATTAAGCGTGTGAGAGCAGCTGTATCAACATCTGTTTTAAATGATTATTTTGATAACCTTAATGAAGTTTTAAAAGATGTCCCTCCAGATAATATATTTAATTATGATGAGACAAATTTTGTCGATGACCCAAGTAAAAAACTTGTTGTGGTAAGACGAGGTACCAAGCACCCAGAAGTTATAAAAGATACGTCTAAAACTAGTATATCAGTTATGTTTTCTGTGTCAGCTGACGGAAAAATGCTACCACCTTACACAGTTTATAAGGCTAAACATATTTACCCAACGTGGATTGAAGGTGGCGTAGACGGAGCAGGTTATAATCGGAACGATAGTGGGTGGTTTGATATGCCCATGTTTGAGGATTGGTTTATAACGTGTTTTTTACCGGCTTGTCATAATTTGGACGGACCTAAAGTTATTATAGGTGATAATTTAGCGAGTCATTTATCATTAGAAGTAATTCAACTTTGTGAAAAAAATAACATTCATTTTGTATTACTTCCCCCAAATGCGACCTACTTATGTTAACCACTCGACGTCGCCGTTTTTAGACCGATTAAAAGATGTTGGCGAAATACTTTGGATACTTGGAAAGTCAAAAATTCTGGAACAATACCTAAATCCGAATTTCCCAAATTACTTCGAAATACTTTAGAAAAATTAAGTGAAACAATGTAAAATAATATTAAGTCAGAATTTAGTGCAACAGGTCTACCCGTTCAATAAGCAAAAAGTTTTAAATAAAGTTCCAAGTGTATCTGAAGAAAACGATGATGATAAATCAAGGTCATGGACTGAAGCGTTTGTTGATATTTTGTCTGTTGTAAGAAATAAAAAAGATACGGTAAAAAAATTTAGAAGAAAAAAAATCAATGTATCTGCAGGAAAAAGTGTAAGAATAGATGATATTAAAAATAAAGACGAATTAAATGATATTGGTGACCTAGATGACCCCGACAGCGTTCAGGAAGAAAAATCAATTGATATTTATGCACCTTCTACCAGCGGGACACAAGGCAATGATTTATCGGAGACAATTGACGAAGAAGATTGTATTGATCCAAATATTGTTATAAAAAAGGGTGATTTTATTATTGTTAAATATGAAACAAATAAACGAAATATTATGTATATTGGTCAAGTAGAAATGGATAAGCCTCCATTGATATACGTGAATTTTTTGAGAAAAAAAACAAGTGCACAAGAAAAGTCATATTTCGTTTTCCCACAAGTCAAAGATAAGAGTAATATCACAAAGATGCAAGTAGTACGAAAATTAGTGCCCAGTAAAATAATGAAACGAGGACGTTTTATTTTTGACAATATTGATACAACTAATTTTCATTGAAGAAATAAAATAAATTTACAATTTACATACTTAATATAACATTTTATAAAAGTTTTGTTTGATAATTATTAGTTTACGTTTGAAAAGAAAAAGTTTATTTTTAATTTGAAGTTGACATTTTTGTAAAAGAAAAAAAAAATTTTGTCAAGTTATTTAAAATACCTAAGTTGTATTTATAATAAAGTTATGGTTTTTTTTTTTTATTTAATTCGTTACATTTTTTTTAAAAACGTCTACATTGTCCGAAGTCAACCATTATAATTTTAACATCGGTTTTTAATGAAATTCAAAAGGTGTCCGAAGCCACCCCATTTTGCGGGCGACTCCGGACAGTTTTCAACTTTTAAATAAGTGTGAACTTTAATGACTTTTATGATTATTCTTCTGCTATATGATTTCAACATACCTAAAGAATATTGTATATTTTTTTCATAATTTTAGAAAACCCGGTTCAAAAGAAAATTTTAACCCGGTTAATTTTTCAAAAAACGTTCAAATATGTCCGGAGTCACCCCATTTTACGGTACCGATTTTTTACATGGGTAGCACAGAGTGCTATTATTGTGTTTATATTGGTTTTATAACCGTGAAATATCGAGTTTTAAAACTGTTTTTGGACAGTGTCAACACTCTGTGATGACGGTTCAATGTTCAGTTTTAAAATTGTTTTCTATTCAGTGTCCTGACAGTGTTAACACTTTCATTATTACTTGAAGCTTTTGGTCCACGTTTTTCATAGCATTAACTATCTTAACGTTAGAGTTGTTTAGCATATGTAACTGTATCATAATTTGTTTATGAACTGCCTTAGATGTTTTTTCATTAGTGGCTGATGTTTATTTGATTTGTAAAAGGTTTTGACAACAGCAGTTTTCTAAAACACACATCTCAAATAAAATATAAATTTTCAATTTAAAATATTAAAATATTTTACAAACCATTTTTATTAATGAAATTTCAGCATTCGATTGCGTCCACAGGAATTTGTCTAGGGGTGGGCAAAATATTTTCCTTTTTAAATTTTTTGTTTCACTATCCTATTAATGATAAAGTATTGTTTGTGATGTTTTCTTTCATATACCTGTGTGTAGGAGATGTAAAATTTAAAAATTATTTATGAATTATACATAGATATTTATTATTATATTATTTATTATACTTAATTATGATTATTTAAAACTTAATCTTACATTCTTATGGCATTAACTTTAATTAATTAACAAGTTATGCAATTTTAAATCAGCAAATGCATTTTTTTTTTTTATAAATAAAATGTTACCATAAATTTAATAATTTAAGGTTAGGATTTGAGGATAAATATTATAATTTTACTACCTAGATGTTTTAAAATAATAACCTTTTTTATTATACTCGTATACAATATATTATATTTTATTATATTACAACTTATTTTATATTTTAAATTTGTTGTATAGTATATAGTAATTTATCTTAAAACATTAAATTAAAAAAAATATTTTGAAAAAGCCAGGGGGGCAAATACCCCAGCTTGCCCTCACCTGCGGGTGCCTATGGACGTTATTAGGATTGTTCTACTACATATTCTTGAAGAACAAGAACGAGATGAACAAATCATAAATATGTTGTTCGCGAATAAAAATAAAAGGCAAAAAGTTCATAATATGTTTACAGCTAGGCCTAATGAAAGGACGTCTGAAAATTTAGTTATGAAACACTTCATCGATGATGAGTGTAAATTTCAAAACTATTTTAGATTGACAAAATATCAATTTGATTTTGTTTTATCTGCCATCGAACAGCATATTTTAAAGATCCAACAACTACTGTGAAGTTTCCTATAACACCAAAAGAAAAACTTGCTTTAACGTTAAGGTATTTATGTATTTATTTGTTTAACACACCGCTTAAACGTCGATCCGTTGGGTAGGGCACCTATGGCCTGTGTCAAGTGTCAACACGTTGTTGACAGGCACTACATTTTTTAACTTGATAGATTATTTTTTAATTTAAATGTGAATATCTATGTTATTTCAACTGTAAATTAAACTAGTTCAAAAATGTATTAGAAAATAAACTAACTATTTAAGTTAAAAAATTAACTTTTTAACTACCTAGCTAATGCCAACCTTTGCTGATTTCAATTCCCAAAAATAGAGTCACATCAAAATACAAATAAATCACACATTGCAGTTAAATTCGCTCAGAGTTTATTAAATTAAAATTGTGAAAACAGACTAAAATATTTAATTATGAATTTAAAAAAAAAATCAGTCACTTCTTATATCATTATGTCAATAAGGATTGTTGGGACGTGGTAAGCAAGTAGTACTAAATAAAAAAGGGCACGAATTCGTTAACTTAAAAATGTGGACTGTATTTTTTATTTTTATCCATGCAATAAATTATAATAAGAATTACACGGAAAAACGCGTTGCGTACAATATAATAGTATGCTTTCCGTGGAGCGCAAATGTTTTTTATCTAACGACTATCGCCTATAGCTCGCGACTCCCTAATTAGCGGACTATCGCCGCCGCGACATTATCAAACTATTATATAGGTACTTATCGCGGATAAACAATAAACAACATAACAAATGAACAAATAAAAAGTAAATAAACATTACAATTTTACAATTAAATAAATACATTTTGCAAATCATTAAGAATAATATGATACGTCGTTTTAACAAAAAAGAATAATAATAAATTTATAATGGCTTAATCAGCGTTATTTCCTTCAAAAGGTAAAGGGCACAATTGCCGAACTGCACGCGTGACATTTCCCGTCGAAGTTCGGACTTCAGCAACTCGCACCTCCCCATCACCACTAGTAGTAATCTTAGTAACTCGTCCTAGCCGCCATCTTAAGGGGGGAATGTTGTCTTCTCGCAATAATACCATGGTATCCACTTCCAGTTTAGGTCCTTTAGCACCCGCCCACCTCTTTCTCTCTTGTAGCTGATTCAAATACTCACGGCTCCATTTTTTCCAAATAATTTGTGAGTATTGAGCAACCCGACGCCATCGCGTCAAGTGGCTTGTCGGTATATTTGACAAGTCCGGTTCCGGTATCGATAAGAGTGAGTCGCCTATAAGGAAATGACCTGGGGTCAAAACGGACGTGTCATTTGGGTCGGATGACATAGGAGTAATAGGTCTGGAATTAAGGCAGGCTTCGGCGCGCGTAAGCACAGTACTAAGCTCTTCAAAATGCAAGTTAGCGTTGCCCACAGTCTTTTGTAATAAATGTTTCATGGATTTGACCGCGGCTTCCCATAATCCAGGAGACTTACGCCTTCATCTCACAAACTTTGAACCAAACGTAAAAAAATTGGCTTTGGATCACCAAGCACAACCATCTCACTGATTAATACATTTAAAAACATTTTAGTTATCCTCTTAAATTATATTTGAACATAAGTTTTACATTTTATTTTCATTATATTCACATTTGTATATATATTATATTTATTAATTATTCAATATTAAACTTTTCATGTATATTATTTTTATTTTTATTTTAATGAAAATAAAAAGTGGATAATCCCACAAATAACAAAATTATTCTCCTATTTTCAAGACAGTATAGACATATAGTCTGTTAACTGTTGACTGCTGTCTATTTGACTGTTGCAGTTTGAGTGAAGTGAATCATATTTTTCTTTAGTGAATATAATATAAAAATAGTTATGGCAGAAGCAACTCAATGTCAAACATTAAAAAAAGGTGATGAGTTTTCTAGTTTGGTACATTTAGAAGAGACCATTAAACAATTTGAAGTTAATGAAAATTGCAATCTATCCAAATTTAACACGAGGACAATCGAAGGTGCCAAACGAAAAGGATTGAAGAGACATTTAAATCCAGAATAGAATATGCTTGTTTAAATTATATGTGTGTTCAGAGAGGTAAATATAAAAGTAGATCTAATGGGATACGCCCAAATCAAAGGTAAGTAACAATAAAATAATAACTTTTTTTTTTTAACAACATTTTTAAACAATCTAAATATTTTGTTGATACATTAATACATTTAGTTCATATCGTTCCAAATGTCCCGTGATGATATGTGTATGACAATGATATAGGTAATAAGTTAGTAATTACTTCTATTGTTACTGAACACAATCATATACGCAGTAAGGTGAGAAAAAAAAATTTGGTTTTTAATATAATTAATATTATCATTAAATTATATTAATTAGGCAATCTTTGACCACTATCCACGCCAGCGAAGACTTGACTCTGATGTTAAATCAATAGCATCAAAATTAGTGGCAATGAAAGTCAATAAAAAAATCGTGCAGAATGAGTTGATGGCACAACATAATAAAGTAATTACTTTAAAGGACATACACAACTTGGCTTTAACAAATTCTCCTAAGTTAGATGCCCTAAAATCGTTAGTTGAAAGTTTTAAAAACAAACAAGGAGTTAATTTAGAAATATTGAAAAATAATAATAACGATTTAAAGGCTATATTCTATCAAGACGATGAAATGAAAAGAATATTTGCATTATGTCCTGGAGTGCTATTTTTAGAAATATAATTAAATATAATTTAATATATAAAATCAATGATTTGAGATTACCACTTTATGTATTTCTAGGTTTGAACAATCCCTGTATTTGTGTTGCAACCTATTAAATAAATAAGTATTCATTTTTAAATGTTATTTAACCTTTTGTAGTTGTCAATAGTAATGGGCAAAGTGAAGTTGTTGGTTATTGTATTCTAATTTCTGAAGATTTAGGAACTGTTACAGATATGGTTTCAGTTTTTATACTACATAATTCAAACTGGACCAATATTAAATGCATTATGGCCGACAAAGACTTCACAGAGAGAAATGTTTTTAGAGAACAATTTCCCCAATCTAAAATATTAATTTGCTTTTTCCATTGTATAAGATCATTTTTACAGGAAATAACTACAGAAAAAATGAACATAACTACAGGTCTTACTTTAAATATAATTTACAATATAGTATGCATGCATTTTGATTGGATTTAATTATTTTAGGACAAAGAACGCTTTGTCTACAATTGGCAAAAGAAATGGTATATGCAAAAAACGGAGAAGATTATAATAGAATCTATGGCCAATTACACAAAAATTAAAAGTGTCATAGATTATTTTGAAAAAAATTGGCATAGAATTAATGACGAATGGGTTATATATTTTCAGTCAAAATATATGATTTTTATATAATGTAAAATTTTATATAATTTTATATATGATATTTTGTATTTCAATATTACGTTAGTGGAATTATCCTACCTTGTATTATTTTAGAAATAATTTCTATTTAATTTTTTTATTAAACATGCCCAGCTGTTTTTGTTGTAGTAGATCAAGAAATCTAAAATCAAAATATGCAAATATCTCTTTTCATAAGTAAGTATCATCAGTAACAAATTAATAACTGTTATTTGACTGTCATTTTCCAATTAGCAGCTTTATTAATATGACTTTTATATATAAATAACTTATTTTTATTTCAGGTTTCCGGCTAAAGAAAATATAAGAGCAAAATGGTTCAATTTTGTAAATGAAAATGGATTAAACACCTCAGATATAACTAAAAATGCCTTGATATGTTCTACTCATTTTGATTCTGAATGTTTTACATTTAATCAGAATCAAAACATAAGCATTCTAAAAAAAACTGCTGTCCCAACTTGTATTATTGCAAGAGTGAAAAATGTAAGTATTAATGTTATATTTAATACAAAAATGTATTAAGCATTTAGAGTTTTTGTATTAAATCATTCATTTACAGCCTAAAAATATTTACTCGGAATTAGTCAAACCTACGCTGCCAGGTGTTTCAAATTCCAATGAGCCTAGCACAAATAAAAAATGTATTTTGTTTGAAAGGACTGAAGTCAAGGTAAATTATAAATAATGTGTTTTAATTATTTTACTTATTTTTAAATTGTTTGTATTTACTTCAAATAGGTAATAATCATAACCCCTTTCATTTTAGTTACCTCTGAATGAATTAAATACTGAAGAAGCTATGAATATTTCATTGATATCTGTAGATGGCCAAGAAACACCCAAAAATGAAAATGTATATGTTCTGGTACCTACCTAATTACTAAATTATTATTTTTAAATGGTTTCTTACATAGGTAATTTTGTATTTTTGTCATATTATAGAAGTCTGTCAATTCTGTTAAAAGTGCAAACAATGATGACGAAATTGCATCATTGTTGGCAGTTGATACACCATCAACTTTGCAATCTATGAATATAGAAAGCCCTTCCGATACATTTATTATTAAAAAACCTTGTGTAAGTATTATTGTTAAAATTTAATCGCATATGGAAAATTCATTATTTTAAATGTGTTATTCTTTACATAGATCAAACGTGAAACATCACGTCTTATGGTTGCTAGCAAGAGTAATCCTTCTGATACTCCACGTCGTCGCTTTCTAAAACGCGGGATTCGGGCACTAACGGATGAGCTTGCTATTAAAGATCTGAAGCTCAAAACTGTGTTGCAAACAGTTAGAAGGCAGCA
The DNA here is from genome assembly GCF_037042655.1 of Diuraphis noxia. Taxonomy (NCBI): domain Eukaryota; kingdom Metazoa; phylum Arthropoda; class Insecta; order Hemiptera; family Aphididae; genus Diuraphis; species Diuraphis noxia. Next base: position 95,629,946 of record NW_028301711.1, on the reverse strand, counting down.
AAAGAAAATTGCAACAATGAAAGAAATAATCAAAAAGTTACAAAAAGAAAATCTCATAAATGAAGATGTTGGCTACACATTGTTGGAATCTTTTGGTAATAATCAAGATTTAATAACTAATTGGGCTAATAAAAATATGGGTAAAAAAGTTCCTAAAAAATATAGTCCATCTGTTAGACAATTAGCCTTATCATTGCACTTTTTCTCGGTTAGAGCTTATGAGTATGTTCGACAGCAATTTAACACTATTTTACCACACCAGCGTACTCTTAGTAAATGGTATGCTAATGTTCATGCCAATCCAGGCTTTACAGAATAGTCCTTAAAATCACTAACATTAAAAGTAAAAAATTCTCCTAATTCGGTTTATTGTGCGCTAATGATGGATGAGATGGCCATTCGCCAATATCTTCAATATGATAGTTCTACTGCAATGCAATGCAGTACTTCTACATTGCCGTGTAGATTGAGGAAATGGAATGAATAATGATAGCCTTGACGTAGCCAAAGAATGCCTTATATTTATGGTTGTTTCAGTTGATGAAAATTGGAAGCTACCAATTGGTTATTTTTTAGTTAATAATCTTCATAGTTCCCAGAAATCTGAACTTATTAAACATGCTTTGACACTTTTACAATCAACTGGTGTAACAATAATAAGTTTAACATTTGATGGATGTGCAACTAACCTAACTACTGCAAAACTTTTGGGTTGTAATTTTAACGTTAGTGCCTTATGCACATCTTTTGTTTTTGATAATACACCAAATAAAATAGTGACATTTGTGGATCCAGCTCATATGATTTAATTGGTGCTAAATGCCTTTGGAGAGAAAAAACAATTTTTAGATGATGAAGAAAATATTATTGATTTTGAGTACATATTAAAGTTGTTTTGTTTGCAAGAGAAAGAAAGTTGCCATTTAGCAAATAAATTAAGGAAAGAACACATTTTTTACTGTAAACAAAAGATGAAGGTTAAGCTCGCATCACAATTACTTAGTCAGTCTGTTGCAGATGCCTTGAGATTTTGCAAAGATAATTTAAAGATGAATGAATTTTCTGGAGCTGGTGCCACAATTAAATTTATTGAAATGTTTAATATTGCATTTGATATACTAAATTCACGTTCAATTAATTGTATTGGTTTTAAAAAAGCTTTAAGTAAAGAGAATGTAAATTATATTAATATATTTACAAACAAATTTACCAATTACATTAAAGGTCTTAAGGTAAAAGAAATTGAAGGATTTGTACCTATTTTAGATTCAAAAAGGAAAACAGGATTTATTGGTTTGTCGGAGGATTACACAGTGCTTTATTATTGTATAACACTTTTGTAGAGCCAGGCAAATTAAGCTATATTAAATTGTATAAATGTAGTCAGGATCATCTAGAATTGTTTTTTGGTACAGTAAGCTAGAGCACAAGGAGGATATAATACTAACCCAACAATTTCGAGCAGCATATAGAAAATTAGTGATAAGAGTAAATAATGTTCAAAGCTTTAACAGCGGAAATTGTATACCACTTGAGGATATTGACATTTTACATTATTCCAGTACAGATCCTATTAAAGTATTAAATAATAATTCCATAGGCATTAGTTCAGATGCAATAATTGACGAGAATAATGTAGAAAATATAAATTCATTTATCATGGACCATGACTACATTGGTAATAATTCTGAATATTCAATTAGTCAGTTCTCTAAAGAAATTATAATTTATATAGCAGGTTTTGTGGTTTATAAACTTAGCAATTCACTTAAATGTGAAGAATTTACATTTGCATTAGCAGCTTTGAAAAAGGATTGTTTCTTAAACTCTTTAATCACTTTAAAGAATAAAGGGAGAGACAAAGGAGGATTAATGTACCCTAGCGAGGATGTTATTGAAATTTGTTTTAAAACCGAACATTTTTTAAAAATATATAATTATAAACAAAAAGCAATTAATAGATTGGAAATCCAAACAAAGGTTTTAGCAGATTATTTGTATAGTTCAACATTATTCAAGTCTTTAAGGAGCCATAGTCAAGAAACACGCAGTCCATTGTCAGATCATTTTAATATTTTAATAAAGTCAATAGCTATAACCCAGTGGCGGCTCGTGCCTAGGTGTGCAGGTGTGCGCACACCACATAGATTAATTAGATATAATAGTGAAAATGTATAATAAAAATGTATACCTAATAATAAATAAATTTTAATACAACATATTCTGTTAAACTGTATTTATTATATAAAAAATTAAATTTTAGAAACAAACAAACGACTATATTTATTATTATACTCCTAAAATGTAATCGAGTTATGCAATAAATACTCATCAACTGGTGTGCAGCTCAGTCTGAACCATAGACAAGAATACTAATAGCAAATACTATAAATGACAATACGGGACAAACAATGATAATTGTAGACGACATAGCCCCCTGAAAATACTCGGACGCGCTCTATGTGTCAAATACTGAATTTCATATTAATATACTAATACGAAGACCGCCCAATTTTAAAAAGCTATATCTCGCTAAAAATTAACAAAAATGATAATTCGAACGATAAAATTAAAAAAAAAATAACCTTATTAATTTAGGACACTTTAAATATGGGTTGCTAATTGAAAATCAAGTTGATAATGGTTTCACTATTAAATAAATGGGTGAAAAAATAAAAATTTCATACATTTTGAGAAAAGCATGAAACAAAATATACTGAAAAAAAATGATAAAGTCAAATAAAAAAAATCATATGTCATATAAAAAATCGATTTTGTCGAAAACTGGTTTTGCGTAAAAATTTCCGTTTCCCGATTTTTTTTTTTGAAAACTACTGGAAAATTTTTACTTTTGACCTCTATAATGTACCAAGGATACTTTCCTACTTTGCTATAGGTAACCACCTCTGATGTTTGAAATTAAAACATTATTTCGACAAGTTATGATTTACACACATACACAATAAAAAAAAAACATCATTGTAAAATCAATACATTCATCACTTAGTTCAGAATCTAAAAACACCCGCTCTCTGTTTTATTTTAAGGAATCTATAAATATAATATAAATATAAATATCTATAAATAGTATCCGATAACCAAAATAAACATTTATTTTTACAAACATAAATGTTTATAATAAATATGTGATATAAGGCATATAATATCTCTTTTCTATGTAATGAGCCTTCATGAATTTAATTTATAATTTAAAATAAAAAATAAAATGCCTTCACACAAAAGTTGTTCGTTTTGGAGTTGCACAAATAACAGCCGACGAAATCGAGGTTTAAGTTTTCATAAATTTCCATCAGATGATAATTAGTAAGTGTATAGTTATTCTAATTACTCAGGTAAGTACTATAGACTCAGTGGCGTAACAAAAAATTTTGGGCCCCACGCAAAAATAAAAAAATGGGCCCCTAATATATTGTTGTATCAAATATAACCCTTAAACCAATGGTCTCAAATTACTGTGGGCCCCCCGCAACGCATGGTCTGCAGCCCTCAGTTACGCCACTGACTATAGTCAAGTTTGTTTTCGGTGATTCGTGCAAAAGGAGGTAATAACATCACACCAGACTCCTCCAAGTTTCATTCTGCAATACGAATGTGCATTGCTCAACAACTTCTTATGCCTCCCATTAATGGAAATTGTGAGGTTGATGCATGTGCATTTTTAATAAGCTGTGCTGATTTACTTAAAAATAAAAAAAAGTTTAAATTTGAATTTCAACAAAAAGAAGTAAATATTTCTTCACCTGATGATATAGATTCCAGGTTTGATGATAATTTAAGTGACATGAACATCAAAGTTATACAGTTGGGTATTCATGAAGAAAATGCTATAGCTTACATAGCTGGTTGGGCTAGTTCAAAATTAAGCCACATAGAATGTGTAAATGAACTGGCTACAAAGGATAAAGACCAATTAATAACGATGAAAAACAATTTTATAACTATGAAAGAATACGAAGAATGTAACTTACTTTTACCACTTCCGGGCACTTCAAAATTTGTTGAAAAAATAGTTTGTCTTTTCAATAATAATATAGAAAATTTATTGATAGACAACAAACATGGTATAAAGAGTAGAATGTTGGCTAAAATTGAATGTTACATAAAAATATGTCCCAATATTTGTCAAAATTGTAGATTTTTATTCATTGATAAAATTTTGAATGTAACCATCAATTCTTTTATAAAAAAATGTAATAATACACCAACTTTTAAACAAGTGAAAAGTAAGAAATTAAAAAAAATAATGCATTTATAATAATGTAAGTACCTATTTTACTTGTATTGTTGTATTTGTATGTAATAGGTATGAATATTTTTGGTAAATAAATTTATTGTATATTATATTATTATATTATAATAATATAATAACTGTTAAAATGTTAAATACTTAAATATAAAAATATTATGTAATATGTATTTACTTTTACTATTTAGTAATTAGTTTTAGTATTTTCAAATACTATAAATGATTTATAGTATTTGGTATTTTACAGCTGATCAAAATTTTCTGTTACCTATATAGCTGAATATTACAAATTACAATCCTAGAGCGCGTTAGTTACTTTATCAGGGGGCATACTTATTTCGCGATTTTTGACACTAGTTGTCCCGTATTGTCATTTATAGTATTTGCTAATAGATAGGCAACTCCAATGTTAACGTCTAGAACATTGCAAACAGCGCTCCCGGTGTTTGATGTAAGAACTATGCAGCAGCGGCGCAGGGGCGCGTCGCGCGTCGTGCCGAGGCGGCGCCGGGCGCTGGCGGCCCGTCCTGATTATTAAATCCATGGCTAAATTTGTTATTTAGCCATGATTAAATCATTGACATTTTTTTTTACCAATTTATGATTTATAACATTTTATATTAGTACTCAAATACAACAGTTTTTGTACTAAAACCAACATTTTTTAAGCATAACATATCAAATTATAAAAATAAAAATTAGATATCAATTAATAAAAGAACACAAAAGTTACTATTAAATAGTTTATTGAACAATAAAATTCAAATAATACATTTAGTATAGTTCATGATTATAAGACATACACAATAACAAATATTAAAACAGACACGTAGTAATAATAGTAATAATAATACAATAGTAATAATAGTAATAATAATACAATAGTAATAATAGTAATAATAATACAATAGTAATAATAGTAATAATAATAATAACATTAATAATATAAATATTAAAAAATATTAAAATAAAATGTTGAATACTGGTTATAAATTAAATAATTAAATAGAATTAGGTATACCTAATCCTCTTTGAAAAAGTTACATACCGATTAAATGCTTTTAATTTAATTTGATCGGTTTCAGTTGGTGCCAACTTTTTTTTGCCTTTCATAATTTGATTTATTTGAGTGCACCAATTATGTACAATCATTTTTATAATAAAATTTAAATATTTTTTAGGAAACAATGTACCGTGGTCCTTACATATGATAATATTTATATTTAAAGTGGTATTAATAATGTTGGTCAATTCAGCTTTTACATTTTTATGGTGGCATATTGCCGGTAAATTGTGACCAATAATGTCAATTGAATTTTGAACTAATGAGCTGAAGACTGAATTAGGATATTTTAATAAATATTTGTTATAAGGTTTATAATCTCTAGCAACAGTTAATTCATGGTCCTTTGTAATAGTTGAAGAGCATACTTGTGATAAACATGTAGAGCAATCATGGAAAAGAACAGTGTTTAGTTTTTTAATCACATACCCAGCAATGTAGTTCTTAGTTTGTGAACCTAAATTGTTTAAAACTTTAGACTCACAACTAATCATCTTTGGCAAACCATCAGCTACTCTAACTTCTACATCTTCCTCATCAGTTTCTTGGGATTCGGCATACATATCAATCAACGCCTGGTATGTTGTTAATGTACCTTCTCCAAAATCTTCCTCACAGTTACTACCAGGTGAATGAGCAGACATCAAGTTGTTTAGTAATAATGTTCTGTATGATGACGCAAAGGAATCACAAGTCGGATTATTATTTCGGTAACCATGGGCACGCATTGCACCAAAAAAATTTTCCAAAGAATCTTGGTTGAAGAGTCTCAACAGTATTGATCTTATACCATTTTCTTGCATTATTTTTGAAATTTCTTGAAAACCTGTTGAAACAAAGTAAAATAAAAGTTAGTATTATAATTATTATTATAATTATTATTATTTAAAGTACCTTTAATGGTCTTTGACCAATTTTTAAGTGTTGGAGGCTGCGGGTGTGTACGCTTTTTTGTCAATGGGTTGATGAAATACATTGAGTTCAAGATTTTTAAAGACTCTTCCCAAAGCTTATGGTGAGGAGAATTTTTTTTCACGGCTGTTCTGTAAATTTTACCATCAATAACTTTATCGAAATTTCCATTCACCGAATCAAAAAGTTGATCGAAAAAAATACACAATTTTGCGGTGTCTGCAGCGTTTTCATTGAGAATTTTTACACCTGCATAAAAATAATAATAGTTAATACATTTATAATGTAAATTAATAGTTTATCAAAGATGAATGACTCACTCGATAAGTATGACATGATTGAAGACACACGTTGACTGAGAACTTGAGCAGCGTTTTTGACCTTCATTTTCTTTATTTTTTTACGCTCTACATGTTCAGATGTTAGTCTAGGTAACATTCTCACATCTTCAATGTTACTATCAATATTATATAAATCGACAATATCATCCCAACTGGCTTCTTTTTGCTGACCATCAATGGTGAATACAACATTTTTGTTTAGCATGTTATTCCTTATGCCTTTTAAAAGATGGGGAGGATCATATAAATGAACCACTCTCAAACATTCAGTCCCTACTATCACTTCATAGAATTCATCTTTGTAATTTAAATTTTTTTTTAAATATTCTGCTTTGGTATCGTTCTTCAGAATATTTATTGCAGCGGTATTAGTTGCACCCTGGTCACAAACAGTTGCGATAATTTTCAGGCCAGTGGAATGGACTGCTCTTATGACATTTTTTATTTGACTAGCTAAATCATGGCTACTTGTTGTACTTTTACAAAAAGTGTAAGATATTGGTTGTTTAAATTTTTTCACAACTCCTCTTATTAAAAAAACTAGCGCATGGTCAGCAAAATTCTGAGTCCTTGACATTCCATTATCTTCAAATCCAGTTATGGAACCAGTAGAGTCGTTATATTGTAAGCTAGGTTCAAGACTCACTTCATCAAAAACTATTACGCAATATTTTTGACGATCCGAAAGATTTTTTAGATTTTTCTTTAATATTTTAATTAAAGTATTATCAATTCCAGTTTCTGTAGGTATTTTGGATAGCAAATTTGATAAGGTTTTTCGACAAGGAAGTGTAAATAATTTGGATAAAATGTTATAAGATTTGGCCCCTCTTTTATACAATGACAAACTCAACAGCTTTTCTTCGAGTGTAAATCGTCTTCCTTTTGCTGAAGTATTTGTTTCACGAAGTTGTAGTCTAGTGAATATAGCTGCAGCTGTAGTCATACGACTAGACAGTTTAGAATTGATTAAACTATCAGACATTTTTTCAGCAGCAGTAAGCCGATCTTTAAACTTCAGACATCTTTGTTTCATGGAACGGAATTGTTTATTCAATAAAACACTATCTGCATACAATGACTTGCATTTGGGTGTTAATAGATTTGCTCGCTTAACACCAATTTTAAATAACGGCCCTACAAAAACAAATTTAAAACATTTAACATTTAACATAAATAGTTTGATTCTAATATATACATTATTATTTTTCATTTTAATTTTTAAATAAAAAAATAATTTATGCGTTAATAGTTTAAATACATTCAGTCAACCTTTATGCAACTATGTTACACATTTGTACAGACTGAACACCATTATAATAAATTGTTTGAAATGAATATACTAACCAGAACTAATGTTTTTCAATTTTGTCTTTTTTCCACGTTTTACTGTGGAAGCATACGCATGCACTACATCAGCATTGTCAACAATAAAAGCATCACTAGTACATTTGTCAATGGTATCAGCGTCACAATTTACTGCATAGCAATAATATTCATGCATAAATATTATTTAATTAAGAAGCAAATCAAAGAGAATAAAGCAGAAAAGATTATATAAACAAAAAGGACTTACTCAAGTTATTTTCATCATCATCATCATTAAGCAGATCAAAACCTGATAAATCAGAAACAGGAGAAACACTGCGTGCAGTTGAACAATTATTGGTCACTTCCAAACAAGTAGCTGGCAATTGTTGATTATTCAATGATTCGGTAGGAACTAGTAGCATGGAAGAACATGTACTTAGAGGCACTAATAAAATATTAAAATAAATTAGCTAGCTAAAATAAAAACATTTTAAATTACAACTATAATAACAGGTACAACTTACGGTCACAATTAGAATTCATATGTTGTGTAGGAACGCTATTTCTTTTCAACATTTTTGTACCCTCACTGTAATTGCTAGGTAAAAAGTGGTAAGAACATATGCGTTTAGCATAATAGATTTGTTGTGGATCTAAACCATCAAACTGTTCTGTACCGATCACTTGTACCCAATTACTAAGTACAGTCAAATACAATTTTGGATTTGGAAATCTATGCGAGATACCCCCTATAAAAACATTTTAACAAATATAATCAATCATAGTAAGTTCCTAGTTAGTAGTTAGTAATTTTGTTAATTAACAAATACACAAACCTTCAAAATTGCAGTTTTTCACGCAGCATTTGTACGCGGCACGACCCATCGTAAATTCGTATTATAATACGACACAATAATAAATATTAAACACAGGACAGTAAACGTTAAACGATATTAAGTAATATAAAATATTAGTCAATACTCAATAGTCACAAGTCACTTGCTCAGCTGCGTTGCATAGACAAGATTAGACGTCCATCGAAATATTCGAAATGTAACGTCATGAAATCTTATCTAGCATCATCATTAAATATTTCAAGGAGGTCAAACAATCAAACTCCTTGATAACGATACTAGCGAACCTAGGTTTTGATGTGGTTACTATTTTACGATGTCGCATCCGCGCCTATAGAGTTACCAGCCCCTGGTCTGAACACCGTCTGTCTGTGTAAAATACGTTTGGTTTCGAGTGGGGGAATCGGCAATTATATGTGACCTTGGTGTGCAGCTATAGCTGCACACTCGTCAGGCGGTTGCACGCGATAAACATACACACGGAGAAAAATATCAAGTATCAACTCTGTACTGGCTTTGTAAACTCCACCGCTTTTGTATTTTTATCGTTAAAATAGTTTTTTATTATTTTAATATTATTAGTTGTGACAATAAATAAATTATAAAATATACTAATTATTATTATTATGATTAATGCTAATAAATATTTAACTTATTACATTTATACTCGTACTTAAAACAGATTAATTTTTTTTAAAACAAACTTTTGCAATAATTGCACACCACCTACTTTGAACACCACGAGCCGCCACTGCTATAACCTACATAAATTTAAAAGTTAATTACATTTTAAAAACACATAATGAAACACCATCCCTTAGACAGTGGTAAAATAAACTTACCCTGTTTAGAGGTCAATTAATTAAAAATGTATACTAAAATAATAATAAAAACAATGTTCATATTTTAATTTTAAGTTTTAATATTTATTTTATAATAAATGTTTAGTGTTTATTATTATAATTACTAATTACTTATGTAGTGGAATAATATTGTTTTATTTTAATTAAAGGTAATGGTGAAGAATATACAAGAATATACCAATATTACCATGGATTGTTAATTCATAATTAATTGTTATATTACTATTTGTGAAATAAAAATTGTCAATTTACATTAATTTTTAAAATAAAGATTTGATTTAAAAATATTGTCTATTTAAATTATCAGTGCTACCAACAATTTACCTAACATAATATATCATGCTTAATATGGCTATCCTGTAAAAGGGAGTTTAACTGCGCTTCAACAGTTTTATTGAACGGCCTCTTTATATTACTCTATGCTATGTACTGGTGAAGTGCTATAAATAGGTATTAAATAGTGAATATATTGTATGTCTATGTTTATGAGTTATTGAGATGTATGTTAATAACTAAATAATAATAATTACAATTCGAGTGAAGGTATCACCAGTAACATTATTTATACAGTATATACTTTCATAACGCCGACAAACAACAGTTTTGTTCCTATGTTACTTGACATTAATTATTAAACCACCAATTTACCTATATTTTTCTAACACTAACGACAATAATACATTATACCACAAATAAAAGTATTGTCATATCCGTTGGGATATTTGAAAGATCCACCGTCGACATGAACTTAAAATATGTATTTTGAACAGAGGTTAGATTACCAAGGACAAAACAACAACAGATAGGATTGCCGATTGATATGAAAACAACTACTGTTAAGCCGTTTTTCGCCATAACAAAAAGTGAATTCAATATCGTTTAACCGATCAACTTTGTACGAAACGTAAGCTTTGGTTTATGATAAGGAAAATGAATATAGTTTAACAGTTAGTAATATGCTTAGCGAAAGACATAGCAAAGTGGCAATCTTCAATTGGCTATTTAATTGGAAAAACTGTGACATACCTTTGCCAAAAATCACAGTATGCGATCAGTCTCTAGCACTATTGTCTGCAGCGGTAGGTACCTACAATGTTTTACTCAGTACTCTTCACTCCAAGATTACATAAACGTTTGTGCTGATTTAATAATAAATAATCTACCAGCTAATAAACATTGGATTCCAAGATATAAGAACGGATATTGCACACTTTTTGAAGTTGATTACCAAATGGCCACCTCTTAAAATTGTTGCGAGGAGAATTAAAGAGGTTATACTACGCTCATTATGTATGCTAATAAAAATGCAGTCCCTAGATGCAATGTTTTCTTTCTTGTTAAGTTTGTTTATTGTACTTACAAATAAACAGACGGTAATAATAGTATAAGTGGAGAAGAAACTCCGTGTGAAATGCATAAAGAACGCATTATCTATGCTAGTTCAACTGGTAAAGTGGATAACGATGATCTATTGGAAAAGTTATTAGATCCTGAAAATGGTGAAGAAATCCAATATAATGTACCAGAAACTCAGGGAACTTTTAATGAAGCTCTGGGTAATTTAAATAATCCATTTCAAAAATGGGTTGAAAGGATACGAGTATATAGCGAAGGTCAAACATTTTTACAAACAGGAAATAACATTAATCCATTATATTTACCAGAAATAGTCCCTTATATATTAAAATGCATAAAGCTAAGGCCTCTGTGGTCAGGTATAATGATACCAATTTTTTGGTATGGAAATGAAACAGCAAATTCAGCCGTTATTGAATCTAGTTTTAAAAACTAAAAAATATTACATTTAAAAATATTTCAATGCCTACAGATATAGAATTGTTGTTAGAACACCATTTATCATCACTCCGTGGTGTGTCATTATTAAAATCAGATCATAATTTATCAAATGAAATTCCTGAAAATAACGAAGTAAAACAAATTATTTCACCAACTCATAGATATATTTTCTTAAATAATAAAAATACATTATGTGGAGGACAAAGTTTCAGTAGAGATAATTCACCAACACATGTTGTGAATAATCATTACGACAAGGACAGTTCACCAATCCATGAAGAAAATATAGCAAAAAGCAAAGAAAGTACGCCAAGCCATTTATGTAGTGATATAAATGTAGACAATTCACCATCTATCAGAGAAAGTAGTTTGAATAGAGACACTTCACTAAAAAATATAAATAGTGATTCTAATGAATGTTAAAATACTGCTGGTTTAGACAATTTAAATTACATAAAGAGAATGCCAGTGATAGAAAATTATGAAAAGAAAATTGATGACTACATTGAAAATCTCTATAAAAACTTCAATACTATAAACAAAAATAAAAGTAAATGTCCATTGTGTGCTGCAGGTAACTTTCCAACAGGTTAGGAGGTTAGTTAACATAAAAAATGTGCTGTCTGTGAAGTTCCAGTTCATTCATTGTCTTCATGTTCGCTTACTAGACCAGGTGGAACAAGTGTATGCTTAACATGTTCTCATGATGTATTATTTGTTGATAAATTGGCAAAAGAAAATACAGTCTAATCTAAACCCGAATCCTCATCTTGGACACCTACAAATAAACAATTTAAAAAAAAAATGAAAACTTTACCCATTTAAAAAAATGGTTCTCGTGCTGATGAGTCAAAAAGTTGTATGATTAAAGACTTTGGAAAGGTTGTACTAAGCAACTCTTGCGCATTCGACTCAGTTTCATTGAAATTAATAGTTGCATATTGCGATAGTGTTAATTATAACACGGAAGTTGCGGCGGTCCTAGACGGCTGCCACGAGGATGAGTGGTGTTAGTTGAGAAAAAAATGAACACACACGTTTTTTTGTCGCAGACGGCGATGATTTTTGTATATTTAAAAAAAAAAAAGAAACAACAAAATAATATGTGCTTGAGGAAAACACAAAATAAGTGGCACAACAGTGTTGCTGAACACTACAATGAAAAAAAAAAAACCGTAGTGTGGTGGTGGAGTACGGAACGTGCGAGGACGATGGCGGTGAGGTAGTTGTCACTCAAGCGTAGAACTAACTTTGTACGAGCCGGTTCGCCGTACGGGCGGTCGACATTTCCAGACGCGCTTATCGCATGTCGGTGTCGGTCGTCGTCGATTGGCGGTTGAACAGAGAAGTGACAGCTTGGGTTTCCGGGCAAAGGCCGTTTGAATTCAAACGGCTATTACGTGGGTCCGCGTCATACTTCCCCCCCCCTCAAAATAACAGTGACGGCGGTGTTCCAGCGGTACCGTTGGTGTGTTGGTGTGTGTGGCGGAGTGTGGTTGTGGTAAACACCTTATCCGCGGCACGTTTTCCGGCTGGTTACAGCGGACGTGACCCGGCGCGGCGGTGTCTAGGGTGTGGTTGCGGACAGGAGCGTTTAAATACAGGAATACACCGCTCGTGTGCGCATGCGCAATATGGTATCGTCCGCATAACGTAGATATTAGCTGATAACATGTTGATTATCGATTATCGATATCAGTAATTTAAGCGGCAAACTAAAATTTTGAATAAATACATTATTATGGTATGGTATTCAAAACTTACCAATTCTTACCCTTATAGGCTTTGAGCTATCTTTATGATGCTATTCTATTTAAGATGACTGATAATAGAACATATTTCAACTAACACGCTTATGACATAGGCATTTAGAGTATTTAGACATGTTCTATTTCCAACATATTGATTGAAGCAAGATTATAAAAACGTAATAAGTGGGAATTTCTGAATATTCACTGATGAATAATGTGTCGTGACTCGTGTTTTACATAAAAATAATATTATTAAAAGAAATCAATTATACCATTATATTTTTAGACTTATTCTCAAATCATCTATATTATACTCGTATTTATATTTTATAATAAACAGACAAGACAAAATAAATATCTTGGTCGACTTTTTGTTTTGAACATTGGAGTTGTCGTATTAAGAGGACGCCAAACCCGCATGTGTTGTCTCCGTCGTACAAGTGCGTAGCATAGCAAATTTTACGCTCAGCAGATCACGTTTATCTCCATTATTTTAAAATTTAGAGTGAATTGACCTATTATAAAAAATAAAAGGCAAGATTATTACCGAGTGCATCTCATAGGCTTTTTATTATATTTTAATTTTAAGCCGAGTTATGAATATTTTTAGATATAAAAATTATTTACAATTTTAAAATACTCATTACTCGCTCTAAAATTAAAATATAATAAAAAGCCTATGAGATGCACTTGGTAATAATCTTGCCTTTAATTTTTATAATAGGCCAATTCACTCTAAATTTTAAAATAACGGAGATAAACGTGATACTGCTGAGCGTAAAATTTGCTATGCTACGCACTTGTACGACGAAGACATCACATGTGGGTGTGGCGTCCTCTTAAGCCATGTATTACTGATATCCGGTTTTAGATTACGATGTTTATTTTAAGACCTATTTTTAGATCAACACTCGGCGAGTTCGATAAAAAAAAAACAAGAAAATTATTCAATAGCGAGTAAATAACTAGAGAAAACTTGTGAAAATTGCTCGTCCACACAACAAATAATTGGCGGGAAATGACCGTCCGTATGCATTTAACACGCGCGCCGCGTTAAACGCGGCGTTCGTCCCTAACGTATTACCATTATATAAATACTACCGTCCCGCGTATCTAAAAATCATGACCGTGTCTAACACGGCGTTCGTCTCTAATGACACTAAGAAAGGAAACAACAATAAATCACAAACGCTTGAAAAAAGAATTAAAGATGTATTATCAATATTTCCTTTAAATACTGATGATGAGCTTTCGGCTATAGAGTGTAAATTAAAAGATGAGGATTTATCAAATACTCAAAAGTTGGTAAGTAACATTTAAAATAATATTTGTATTTTAGATATTTTATTACCTACAATCCACTATTCTACTATACATTTACTGGTACAATAGATAAACCTTATTATATTCACCCACCTGATATTTAATTTTTAATAATATTATAATTTTATACATTTTTCCTTTATTTACATTTAGATATCTGCTTTTATATTTGCAAGTGAAGGAAAAACGGCTGAAAAAGTAACTTCTAGTCTTTTAAAACTAATATTTACACTTGAATTAGCTTCTGAATACAGCTGGAAAGGACAAAAAGGGGGGAAAAAACTTCAAGATCACCATATTTTCAAAGTTATTATTGGTAAGTTGATGATATAGAACATTTTGTTTGTTAAGAATTAAAGTTATTTGAAATAACATTTTATGATAACAATAATTAATATTTATTAATTTTAGCTGCTGTAAAAAATAAGTTCCCTGGTATCAACAAAGATGATATAAAGCCTAATATAATGACATGGTTTGCTCAAGCATCCCACAAAATTAAAGCAAGGTAATTCTATGTATGACATAAATATTATTATAGTTGAATGTCAAATTTGTTATCTTTTCTTGGCCCACTCACAGTGTAGCAATAATTTGGGTTTAAGGGAACGGATCCTGTGTTTTTAGAGTAAATTACCTTATTATCAAACCTTAAGATAAGAATATTATCTAAGAAATCTCAAATCTTTTTATTGATATTTATTTTAATGTGAGTTATATAACTGTGTAGTATATTACAATATTAAAATTTGCTTTAAAATTAAGATATCAATAAAAGACTAGCAGAGCCAAAGATAACATTCTTACCTTCATATTAGGTCAATTTACAGTTAAGAATATAAATTCAATAAATATAAATATACTCTATACAATGTATTTATAATTATTATTAGTACTGAATTAATCAAATATTTCTAGTTGTATTTTTTACACCATTTTCTATGCTAGTTATCATTTATATTACTATCAATTACTATTACCATATATTATGGGAAAATTAAATAAATACCTACTTGTAAAAATATTATTCTTCAAATAAATTATTATACTAAAATAACAATAATAATTTTACATTTTTATTTTGTATCTATTTATAGCAAACAAGTCAATAATAAATAAAGATGCAATAATAATGGCAACTGTTCAAACAACGACGACAATCAATAATATCATCACAGCTGCTAGAACACAGAATTCCAGCCAGAAGTTCTTATGTCAATAAATTCTTTTCAATTACCACATGTTATAAAAAAGTTATTTATAATATATTGTATATGGAGTTCATAATATATTAACACATTTTTTGTTGTATAATTTCAATAATTATATTTTTTACCTAACAAAAAAAGATTTTTTAAACTTTATTAAAATATTTTATGTCATGAATTTAATTACTTTATTAAAAATATATTTTTAATGTTTTTAAAACATTGATTTTTCATTTCATAAAAATGTTTCATCAAGATTTTTATAATGTTAATAAAATATTTTCTATTCAATCAAATAGCGGCCATTATAACATTAAATAAATATTTTTAGAATCATTTTTAAAAGGTTTTAAAATTATTTTTTCAAATATTTAAACAATATTTTTTTGCTACTTGGGTACATGTATTATATTGCATATGTATTAATTGTATACAAATATTAATTTTCCTTTGACCAATTTAACCCTTAACTTGAAACATTTTTATAGATAATGAAAACAAAATTAATCTTTTCTGTATTATAAAATGTAACATTTCCTCTATAATTATTGTATACATATATTTTATAGATAACTTCATTTGTATTTGCCTCAGAAGGAAAATCAATACAAAAAGTCACAACAAACATGCTAAAATCCATATTTTCTTATGAGCTAGCTTCAGAATATTGTTGGAAAGGCCAGAAAAACAAAAAAAAAAAATTACACACTTTGAACATTTTTAAAGTTATTATAGGTAAATATAAATTAATTTGGTTTAGCGTACTCTGCGTACTTATATATAAGAAAAAGTACTGCTTTAAGTATAGCATTTTAAAAAGGTTAGGGCTGACCATGCTTAAGCAATTCTTTTCATGATTATCATATCTGTGGTATGATGGCAGAAGCTGATATGTCGTTTTTTGTTGATTTTTGGATTATCATGTAAATAGTTGATAAATAATGTGTTTCAAATGGTGGCAAAGTATGATATGTCTTTTATGTGTGTAGCGCCATCTATGAGCAAAGACCAAAACTGATAAGTCATTATTTGAAAATATAGATGATGGCAAATCTTGATATGTCAAAAACAAAAACTGATAAGTCATTATTTAAAAATAAACATGATGGCAAACCTTGATATGTCTCATGACATAATAATAGTTTATGTGAGCTACACATCCCTATATCATGATATGTTTTATCTTTATATTCTTTAAGACATTATTCTTATATTTTTAAATTTGTATAGTTTGATGTTTACTACTACTACTAATATAATTATTTGTTAGCTGGTTTTAGCTGTGTTAGTTTATTCTGTGGTGTTACTTTTCTTACAATGTTTAACTCTAGATCATCTTTTTTTAAATCTTTAAAAAGTGTACAAACAAAAAAAACTAATGTAAACCCTGAAGTAAGTACAGCATAAATGAATCTATTTTAGTATTTTATAGTATAAATTAATGTTAACAGTTAACATTATTAATAATGTAATAATATTACAATATTATTGTAGAGATATTCCACTAGAAAAAAAGTAAAGCCAGTATATTATAAAAATGATCATCACAAAGTGCATGAATGGCTCAATTCCACACAAAACGAATTTCATCAGGTAAAATACAATTAATGCTGTTTTTTCATTTATTTGTAATAAGTTGTATTAACATTTTTTTTAGAATAATTCATTACTAATTAATAGTAGTTCTGATGAGGATAATGATGATGATGTTTTGGACAAAACATATAACATCAATACAGAGCTGATTTGCTCAGATTCAGAATCTGAACCTGGTACTGTTTATTTTATATAATAATATAAATAAATATTAATTATGCTGTATAAAATATTTTATTTTACCTCTAATTTTATTTAATTTTAGTATGTCATAATACAAATGAATTTGAAGTACACGATGACACAGTATCTCCTATAACATCATTATATTCAATAGCGTTAACCAATTGTTATAAAAGTCCTTTACCTATCAACCCCAAAAAAAAAAAAGATTTGTTAAGTTTATTGCCGCTGATACATGAAGACTGCCATAGCTTCTACCAAAACTTAAAAACGTCCAAAGAAGCTGCTGAACTGCCTTCAATCAATAGTGATTTTTCATCAGATGAAGGCTAAAATTATAATAATATATTATGTACTAATTAAAACCATAAGTTGTTTTATTTTTTACTTTTATTGTATTTTATTTAAAATTTTTAACTAATTGTTATTTTGTTAAGTTTTATAAAAGGCTAATTTCATTTTTTTTATTTATTGACCAAGAGTTAAAAGATCAATTTTATGTTTTTACATTTATTTAATGAACTTTGTTGTTTTATTCTAAAATTGTTTTGAATGCTATAATGCTGTGTTTTAAAAAAAGTTACTTTTATAATTTTTATTTTGTTGATATGTTGAAAATTTAAAAAAATAAATGTTGGCAAAAAATGATATGTCTTTATTTTCTACTTAAAAACTTTTTGAAAAATAATTTATTTATTATAGTGTAATAATTTAATTCATGAAAGGTTATTGATTACAATGATACATGAATAAAGGCATTTCACATCAAATTGTATTTTTTATTCCATTCTAAACCTTTAAACTCGTTTTTCCGAAAGTTTAAAAAATGTACATATCAGCTTCTGCCGTCATACCACAGATATATTATAGTTGTTATCGATTTATCGTTTTGTACTTTATAAAATCATTTTATAATTTTGTATTTACTCTTCTATAATACTCCTGTCATAATACTCATAAAATGGATGAATTTTATAATTTAATTGATTTTTATGACCGGGTTGCAATGCACGAACGAGTTCCCAAAAGGTATGTGAGAGATATGCAAAATCCAATAGATTACTACAGTGACAAAGAGTTCAAAAACAGATTCAGGTTTGTAAATATTTTCTGTAAGTTAATTATGCATATGAAAATAATAAATATGAATATGTAAATCGTACATGATATACTTTGACAACATGCATTAATGAATTTAATAGATTTTCTAAAACTTCAGTTATTGAATGTTTAATGCCTCTCATATTTAATGAAATTGAAGCTGTTACTACAATGAGGGGTTTACCAGTTCCTCAACTTATTAAACTTTTAGCAGTATTACGATTTTATGGAACAGGAAACATTCAAGTAAAAAAAAAAAACATTTTTAATTATATTTAAATTAGAATATAAATACTTTTATATCAATAATTTCTAAAATTGTCTAATTTCAGTTAGTTTCGGGTGATTTGGTTGGAATTAGTCAACCATCAATAAGTAGATGTGTTAAACATATTTCCCAGGTTATTTTAAAAAGTTTTAAAAAATTTATAAAATTTCCATCAAACCTACAAGAACAAAGACAAAACCAATTGTTATTTTACAATATTGCAGGTAATTTTTACTTGAAATATATACTTAACTATATTTAGTTTGAAATAAATTTACAATTTTAATCTAGGCTTTGTTGGTGTTGATGGAACAGTAGATTGTACTCACATCCCAATACAAAGTCCTGGAGGAGACCAGGCTGAAAATTTTAGGAACAGGAAAGGTATATTTTCAATCAACGTACAAATTGTTAGTGGCCCTAAATGTGAGATCTTAGATATTGTTGCAAGATGGCCTGGTTCTGTTCACGACAGTCGTATTTTTAGGTAAAATATTACATTACAACATATCCAAGACATGGTTATAGTTATTACCTATATTTTACTCAATTATAGCAACAGCAATGTCAATATGATGTACGAACAAAAGCAATTACCAGGATGCCTTTTAGGTGATGGTGGTTATCCACAACTGCAATATTTATTTACTCCAATCAGAAATCCACAAACTATAGCAGAAGAGAGATATAACAAAGCCCATATTGCAACAAGAAATACCGTAGAAAGATTGAATGGCATACTAAAAAGAAGGTTTGGTTGTCTATCAAAAAAGTTAGCCACCAAACTTAGTACAACATTATTAATTATATCAGCTTGTGCAGTTCTTCATAATATTGCCATATTTAGATACGAAGAACTTCCACAAAACCTATAGGAAGATTTTGATTATAATCAAATAGTTCAACAGGAATACAATGGTCCACCTAATTTATATGGCAATATAATAAGATCCGAATTCATTATTAGACATTTTCAATAAAATGCTATTTTAGTAAAACGATATATTTCAATAAAATAATATACTAAAACAATATATTTCAAGAAGGATATACAAATATAAATATAT
This sequence comes from Diuraphis noxia, assembly GCF_037042655.1. NCBI lineage: Eukaryota > Metazoa > Arthropoda > Insecta > Hemiptera > Aphididae > Diuraphis > Diuraphis noxia. The sequence continues at coordinate 95,610,041 of NW_028301711.1, read as the reverse complement.
ATCTTCTTCACAATATTATATTAACAAACAAAATAAAAACTCTTTATACTGATAATTAACAATGCTAATTAATATTCCTACTATATATATAATAATATATTAAAAATATGAATACTATACTACCTAACTTTGGCAGTTGAAAAAAATGAAAATAATACAAACAAAAAAAAATTATCCTTTTTTATGCATAAATCTCATATCTTTGAGCAGCCTGACGACTGTATTAAGACACAAAATATAACTAAACTAATTAGTAATTACTATCACTATCATATATTAATCTTTTTTTCAATGTTTCAATTTCCATTTGGTGTCTTTCTTGCTGAAAATTTAATTCGTTTTCTGAGATTTCTGTTTCTATTTTTCTTTTTTTTTAAAGTTCCCTTTCATTTTGAATTTTTAAAAGTATTTCTTGTTTTAATAAACCATGCATTTCTTCATCGTTTTTTTTTTGATTTTCAAGTCTTTCCATTCTAGATGATATCTCAGAAGTAAAATTCAATTTATTGATTTTACGATGTTGCTTTTCCTTCTTAGTTCTAGTCACATTCTCATCAGTAAACTGTATAGAAGTTACTTCATTTTCAATATTTTTAGTGAAAGTTTGAACATCATTATCATTTGAATCTATTACAACAACAATACAAGTAATAAAATACATTTTTATTCATACACGAAATATTTCTTAACAATTACCAGATAGCTTCTCATCATCAAAACAACTAAATTCCAAAGATCTATCAGGTGTAACGGTACATTGTACATCACTATCAATGGAATCTGGTATTTCAAGTGCGATGTTTGCAAATTTGTCAATTGCTGGATTTTCTAATAGTTTAGGTACTTCTGGACCACCCCCTGTTCTTAAAAGAGCTTGTTTGTGGGCAGTTATTTCTGATTTTCTTTTAGTTTTAATATTGTTCCAGCATTTTTTGACTTGAACTAATGTTCTCTATAACATACAAAAAATAAAATACATATATATATATATATATATAACACCAAACGGGCTCCCTCATAAGTTTTGTACTGACTAATCTTGTCCATATAAATTAAAAATTTTCAAATATTATATTGGAGTCTACACTGTAATTTACTATTATTTTTAATAACAAAATAATTGAAACACAATGGAGTACCTACATCAAAAATATAAAATGTTATTATTTTATTAACACTAGAAATAATATTTATCAATCATAAATTTTTAATTACTTTAATGTAATTTGAACAGTAAAACACAATAAAATAAACACATAAAACAGTAAGAACAATTGCAAATGATGTATGTATCTAATCAAATTAATTCAAATTCAGGTTTAAACCAGATTTAAATTATTAATCTGGTTCCAATGTAGTATCCTATTTTATTGAGTTTCCATCAAATATAATTTGAGCTCAGGTGCATAAAAAGCTTTTAAATAATACTATAATAATATTCTTATTTCTTTTTTCTTTTTGTTATACCACAATAAATGTATAGCCTATAATATTATCAATTAGGTATGTTTGTTAATTTTAAGTAAATAAATGTAGGTATGTATTTAATAACAGGTGAAATAAAGTATATTACTATTGGTAAAGTAATATATGAATTGTATATTATTATTATTTTTTTTTTTATTAAAATTGAAAATTTACAATCTTTAATATGCATAATATGCACAATAGAAAAATTTGATAAAAATAAAATAGTTAAAATATGGCAGTGAATTATTCCATAAAAAGCAAAAAAGATATTTATTTAACTAACTGCGTAAGGACCAGAGTACTTAAAATATTATTGGCTTTAATTTCTAAATGATTTACATTATTAATTTACCTTAGATTAGAAAATGCATATATTACCTATTTATAATTAAAATAAACATTAATTTAAATAGATTAATATATATTGTACACACTTGAATTTATGGAGTCTGCGCCTATGTCTATGATATTTAAATAGTTAAATAATTAAATAACATTTTACATTGTACATAATAATTTAATTGTACAATATAAGTTTTTATTGGAAATTTGAAATAAATACACAATTGTACTTACTATTGGATGATTGCCCATTGAATTAAATTCTTGAGTAATTTTTTCCCATGCATTATTTTTTTCATGAATGCTGGTGGAATCAGTTTTTTTGTTTTCTACTATGTAATGCTTCTGAACCAATTCCGTTATTAATGTTTTTTCTGTTGATGAGTAAGCTAATCCTTTCCCCATTATCACAGACAACAATTATATAACAGTACCTACCACTAAGAAAATAATCAAATAAAAAACAAATACTAATTAAATTAGGACTTAGCCGACTAACTAGGTAGGCACCTATGAAATATTAACTGAAATGAACTATAAGTTATGACTTATAATAAGATCCAAATTCATTATTAGACATTTTCAATAAAATGCTATTTTAGTAAAACAATATACCTATTTCAATAAAATAATATACTAAAACAATATATTTCAAGAAGGATATACAAATATAAATATATATCTTCTTCACAATATTATATTAACAAACAAAATAAAAACTCTTTATACTGATAATTAACAATGCTAATTAATATTCCTACTATATATAATAATATATTAAAAATATGAATACTATACTACCTAACTTTGGCAGTTGAAAAAAATGAAAATAATACAAATTGAAAAATGTTGATAACATAATAAAATAATTTGTGATAAGATACTGATAACTTATACTAACCATGTTACCAAACTTATGTTCAATAAGGAATACTTAATCATTTCTTATGCTTAATGCTTTTATAAGATATACTTATATTTTTTTATGAATACCTATTCATAAGTATTGCTTTTAAAAGTTAAAGATAAGAATGGTTTTAAGCATCGACTATGAATACGGCCATAATGGCCATAATTACATTTTTAGTTTTATTTAAAAATAATTCAAATATTTAAAAGTTTCTTTAAAACTTAAAACTCCATGAGATATAAGTATTATTTTTATAAAAATATATTTATAAGATACATATTTTAACTAATTTATTATATTAGATGCAGTCGACAAGAAGGTTCCCAAAGAAACTAGTTAAACGTACTGTTATTCAATCAATTCAAACATGGTTTCCTAGAGCGCCCTATCAGTAAGTGTTTTTATATTATCATTATATATGCAGTAAAACCTCCTTTAAAGGACACTCTCTAAGTCAGAAACTGTCTTATAATAAAAAATTTCTATAACACTATATACATATTATTATTGCAATACTATATTTATGAAAAACTTTATAGAAGGAAATACTACGAGTTCGAAGGTTTTACTGCATTACATTGATTTTGAATGAACATACATATTATATATATATTCCTCGCCTAATCACAAATAAATGATTCCTTACACTATTATGATATAATGTCAATCTACGGCCAACTATTAACTGAACAACCATAACTGGTAATGCAATCTGAATGTAAATAACAATTTAGGAAAATTAGATTTTCTACTGTCAAAAACTATATAGTTTTACTTCGACATTCTCTTGTGAAAAAGGGAAAATGTATATCAGCCATTAAAAATTATTTGATTAAGTATTTTTTAACTTTTATACCATAATTTATATAAATACTTCCAACAAAACAATTTATTTTACATCTACAAAATAATATTTGAGTATTAAATTTCTGTTTCTATTTTAAATCTAAACAAAATGCAAACATATCATAATTTGAATAATTTTAAGATGAGGTATATCATATAGATTTTTGTAATTAATGTAGGCATATAATATTCTTTTTTAAAGGATTGAAGCCGTATTAAAAAAAAAAACAGGATAGCACTGGAAACATCACAGCTAATCAAAATTCTGACAGTCAAAAACATGACGATCAAGCGGTCATATAAATGCACTAACTTAATTAATTTTCATTATTTTTTTCACACAGATCCAGAATTATTATTTGTTATTTTAATATTACAATTTACTAATAAAGGAACAATGGATATATTCATATCACTTTTTCTTATTATTTATAGATATAAGCAATAAACACACAACAGGTACAAATATAAGTACTTAATATAACTTCACTGATATTTAAAAACATTTAATAATAGTTAAAAAATGTTTTTTTTTTAGAGTATAAAATATTTTTAAATGATTTATAAGAATATTTTTAAATATTTTTTAAATGATTTTTAAGAATTTTTTTAAATAATTTGAAAATAGTTAAAATGTTTTTAATAAACATTTATTTCATATAATTAAAATATATTTTAACATTTTATTTTCAATGGAAAACTGGCCATTCGAACATTTTATTAACCTTTATAAAATAACTTATAAACCTTTTTCTATCATTTTTTTAAAACATTTAATAAATATTTTTTTGTTACTTAGGTACACTCTCATTATAAAGTAATATTTATTTTGATTTCATCAGATCTAGTTTTTATGTTACAATTTTTAACAGTAAAATCATTGGCAAGTATTTGTATTACATCATAATCAACTTTATTAATTCAAACTTATAAATTATAATATAATGTAGACCACTTTTTAATTAAAACATAATATACCTAATATAAATAATAATATTATGCTTAATATATACTACATAATATTATAATGTAGTAAAATATAATATATATAATAATATATAAGATATAAATAATAATATTGTGAAGATATAGGTAAATACAATAATAAATATAAAACAACATATTACTGGTGTTTAAATAATATAACTTTTGTTAGGTGTGACCTAATTCTATGTTTCGACTGGCTTAGCTCTTTATTGTGGTGGTGTAGGCTAATGACAATATATTTTTTTATAATTAGTTTTATAATTTGTAGAACATGGTTGTTTCTTGGGGACTGACATAAAATATGTTCATTTAAACAATTAAACAAATTTTTTATATTAATATTAGCCATTGTTTTAACTATTAAAAAATTGATTGGATCTTCTAAATGTTTTGGCACTTCATGAATTCTTGACACAAAAGTTTTTTCAATTAATTTACAAATTTTAATTGCATCAATTGATGGTTTTATGAGTCCTCCTCGATTTTTGATGTCTATCAGTGTATGGTTTTTAGTCGTATCTTCAAGAGCATTACAACATGTTGGACAATTAACTGTTCGTTTTAATTGTTTGATCACAAATCCTGAAAAATGTTCAATGACATCTTTATAAACATTTATCTCTTCTGTTTCATTATGTTGATCATCATCATCATTATACTCTTCTTCAATACAAAGTATATCCTGAAAGTTTTCTACTTTATTCTTCATACTACTTGTAACATGAAGTAACATGAAGGATCTTAGTGTTATCTAGGACTGAACAATTTGCATTTTCAGAAATAGATAGTTCACTGTGCACCAATTATCTTTTATAGGCAGCACTGTGAAGCTGTCGGGTTGTTATTAAAGCCTCCTTTTGATCTAATAACCGAAAATAGAATCTCTATATGGTCTTGAGATGTTTTATAAGAAAGGATAAAACTTAACTGTCCGGTCTTAACTACATTGTCAAACAACCTGCCTAGACACACAATTAGCCCATCAAATTTAGTTTTCCGTGGAGATGTTAATATAGCTGAATGATTTCTATCTTTTATTGTATTTAAGTATGCTATAGATGAACTAATAAATTGTTTTAAATCTTTGTGATGTTCTAAATAAAGAGGTCTCTTATATTGAAGTTTGCTCAAACAATTTCTGGTATTTAAAAAATCAAATATATTATTTATATTCTTTCAAAATGTTATTGTGGATTCATAGTTATCAAAATTTGCAATTTTTTTCAATTTACAATAAAACAGAGCATCAGCAACACTATTGCTGAACACTTGCGTAGCCAAGCAAACCTTCATTATTTCCTTTTTGTAATTAATGTGCCTCCTTCTAACTTTAGTGGCTAAATGAACTCCCTCATATTCTTGTAGTTTCACTAATTCTTGTATGTACTTCCATGCAATAGGGTTATCATTGGAATCATACAATACACCATAATCTCCAAGGGTATTTCTGTTCAGTTTTACCATGTGAGCCGGGTCCAAAAATATGCAAATTTCTTCATTGGTCAATGAATGTGAAAACCATGGTGTACTACTATAAAGATCTGTCCCTAAATGTCTGGCCATAGAAATATTAGAGACAGCTCCATCAAATGTCAGTGTTTTGACAATTGCACCTTTATCATGTATATTAATTAAAATTGTTTTGAGTAAGTTAGCCTTCTCTTCTGCAGTTAGTCCATAAATCAAAAAATAAGCAACTGGGATATTCCAGTGGAAATTCAAAGCAACAACCAAAAAAACAAGAGCTTCAATCATGGCATCGGAATCATTTATCTTGTGTCCAACACTGATATACCCCTGAAGATGCTGACCATTAAAATTAATTCCACTTCTTATGAACATTTCGTCCATAATTAAGTCACAAATTAGATTTAAATTTTTGTTTTTCATCTCCTCAACTTTGACTTTAATTGCATCCAATAATTCTGCAGTTATTCCAGGCGATCCATCAATTACAGAGTACCATTTTCGAATAGCTAGGATGTGACAAACATTTATTAAAACTTTTTCTTACATAATTATAAGCATTAGGTGAATAAAGATGAATAGTGAGCGCAAATGATCGCAAATGATGGCTTTATTGTTTTACCCGAGAGTTGATTCAGCTGTTTCAAAATCATTTCATGCTGACTACTTGACAACGTTTCCTATTTATTATACCAAAGCCAAAGAATAAGCAAACTAAATATTACTACACCAAACGCTAAGGTAAAGCAACAGATACTTATAAATATTTTTACCTTCAGAACAGTGTAGCAGTTATTCGATATGAATTTTTTGTCATGTTTCAGATGATCTACCAAGTTTTCTAGTGTCTGGATTCGTTTTTTTAAGTCTGCTGTTTGCTTATGTAACTACTTAATTCGCTTTCTCTGATTACTTGTGGTCGCTTGTGAAGCAATCCAGTACTTCAATCTGCTGTTTGGGCTCTCAATATCATCAGGGGATTGAAAATCTCCCATAAAACATTTTCTTTTTCTCAACCTGATAATAAAATTAACAATAGTTTAAGTTTATGTTTGACAGTCTTGAAAATTGTTCTCTTTTGTTTGTAAATTAAAATAAACATATTTTAATATTATTGAAATCATAAGTTTTAGTATAATTATTGCAGTCACACAATCATATTTTTTTGAAAATGGTAATGATATTACCGTTATTCTGCGACTTTATTTAATGGTTTTGTAAAACTTACGGTTATGAGTTTAATTTTTTCTCAACTGTACTTGTACTTTGTGACAATGATGTAGAAATTACAATATTAGTACCTTGTAGTACTGATGAAGGTGAAACAACATTTGAATTCGGTTTCGCTACAGCTGAAATAAAAATAGCAGAAATCATCGAAAACAAAATCATACTACTCACATTTTAAGAAAAAGATAAATTTGGTAATCATACTTGACACGGGAGTCAATAATGGTTCAAATTTCACATCATCAGATGACAATGTAATAATTTCAGTTTCTTCATTGTCATCAGAAACAATTGACTCATTAAACAGTGTTGTACGTGCAGCTATAGTAAATAAGTAATAACTAAAAACAAATTATTTTTTAATAACATGGACGGATCCATGGGGGCATAGGGGCCCCCCACGACATATTTTTTTTATAAATATAAATAATAAATATTAAATAATCAATAATTTATTTATCACATTGATTACCTACCTACTATTATGACAACATTTTTAAATTAAGAATAAAATATAATATTTTGTTATACCCAATTGTATTTGTGTTGTAAAAAAATTGTTAGGCCGGATCCGTGCCTGATTAATAATTTATATAATATGAGAAAATAAGTTATATTTATGTTTTAACTTACTTGGGTAATCCAAGTAAGTATATAATTAATCAAAGTTGGATTAATTATACTAGGCACAGAATTTTTTTTAAAACTCTAGTTTTACGATCAGTGATCCTCGAAATTTCATAATCCAAATCTGGATCAAAATAAAGACCACATACATTTGAACTAACTTTCTTTTCAAATGATGGATTAAACTGTCTTAAATATGAAATCTACTTATTACCAATATCTCCTTTAGGAAATCTGAAAAATAGTAAGGACCATTTATTCATGTTAATTTCATTTATAAATTAAATTTATTAAAATACCTGTGAAACCTGATATTTTGACCAGCTCTTGACTTACAGCCATAGACACAGCATTTGTTAACCATTTTGTGTTTAAAGTTGCACGAGAACAATAATATTATTATTATAATACAAAGTACGAAAATAATATAAAATAATAATTAATAACCATTAAGTATTAACCAAATACAACAATCAACATCGACGACGAACGAAATAAAAAGGCGGCCACTGTGTTAAATTTGAATTCAATCGTATAAAACAAAACTATTCTGAGAGTAGACATCTGTCAGCCTATATTACTGAGCATATTTTTTAATGTAATTGCTAATTTATTTTTATTTTAAGTATTAGTATATTATATTATATTATACACTAATACAGTTGGTTGAAAATATTTTCCCGAAATAATTGTAATTTGAAAATTGCATTCTGTGAATAAAATATAGTAATGTACTAATATACTTCAAAAGTTTCTAGTAGGTACCCACGAATTATATTTATGAATTACAAAAACATAATCACCATTAACTATAAAATTAAACATTTTATAAATTTTAACTACAAAATATTTTTAAAAATGTCGTTGATTTGATGAATAATGCCAAAATTAGAAGTTTAAAAAATGATTATAAAAAAAAAAAATTGTACTGATGAATCTTCAGTATTTTTGAACTGCTATTATATCAACTTATGAGGAACCTTGAATTAAATATTTATGCTTTTTGGTCAAGTGAAATTTTATCTTACGATATTTATAAAACAAAATAAAATTAAAAAAATTGTCCTAACTTATGACTACATAAGAAGCTAAAAAAAAATGAAAATATTTCAAAGTACCTATTTTCTAACTTGACCTCGTAAATATAATAAATTATGTTAATATTTATTTTTTTTTTATATTTCTAGACCCCCAGATTTTAACCATTTTTTTTACGCCTAGGCCTAGGTGGTAGGTACTATAGTACTATTTTAGGTGCACTTTAAGATTTCGTAGTGCATAACGCCATAAACGCAATTTCAGTTTTTGACTTTGATGGGGGGGGGGCTATAACGTGTATTGTAACTAATGGTGTAGTTACAGGGTGGGGGGTAAGGGGTTTCCACCCCCAACCACAAAAAAAAACTTTTTATATATGGAATTAATACCAATTTGAAAAAAAATAAAAATGCCGTTTAGTTTAACTAATAATTTGTAATTTGTGTCATAAATATATTTTAACCCCCCCCCCCCTCCCAGAAAAAAAATCGTATCTACGCCGCTGATTGGAGGGGCTTAGCCAGGGCTGAATACTTGGTATGTATTGGCCCATCGAGATTTTCACTTATATAAGTGGCCCAAAATTACGTGTATAATTATTACGAGCTTATAGGTGGCCAATCGTATTTTAAAGATGAATTTGTTTTCACTCACACGACCGGCCCAAACTTTAAGCGGCCCACCGAGATTTTCTCGGTAGCTCTCCTAACCAATCCGGCCCTGTGTTTAGCACCTATTTTCACCTATGCGCATCTCTGAAAGCACGGCATAACTCCGTTCAGAATCTAAAATTAATTGTTGTGAAACTACGACACAACCATACCATGTTTTGTAACACAATTTTTTGTTAGTTTGACTGGCACACTGTAACTATAGACAATATTAATAATACGTATGGATGAAAAAACTAATGTAAATAGTCCTCCATGATATGCCCAAATGCATAGTTATTTCTCTTTAGACTACCTCGTTCACGGGTTTCTCTCTCTAAGGTTAGGTCAGTCCAGTAGTTAATAGGTCTATGGTAATAATCATTCGGTATACTATGAAAAACAATAACCACCGAAGCTGATATCAGCTCGATTGCAATCGTTAAATATTATACAATAATAATATTATATCCATCATCCATGGCTACATATATAGCTATTTACCATATAAAATATAATATAATTATTTAGCCATGATTATTATCTTAGTCGGTGATTGTCGTCAAAGATAACCGTTTTCAGGGAAAAAAATTAAAATAACCATTACATTGCAGTTTGCTATAGAAGATAGAAATAAACGAAAACAAAAACAAAATAGTCAAAATACACTATGCAAAAGTAAACATCCCGTCTCAAATTAACATAAAAAATATATTTCCTTCTTTAAATAGTCACATTTTATCATAATCGCCACTTAACAATCATTTATTACAAATTATTTAATTTATCATTAAAAAATACATGAAAATTAGATTACACTTTTATAATAATCAGTTATGTCAACCAAAAAAGAGAGTGAGATCCAAATTAACAAAAATAATTTTGTTTCAACATTAATAAAGAATTAATTACCTCAATGTATTTGTTGTTTTCATTTAAAAATATGTACCTATTAAAATCTTATTTTGAAATATATAAAATATTTATATTATATTATAGAGTAAAGAATATTTACTATTCAATAATACCTGGCTTCTAGGTGAGTAGGTACTAATATGCATTTGAAATTGAAACAATATAACTATTTAAGTTAACTTAAAATAGTTAAATAAAGCAGAAAGTAGAAAACTAAAATGTGGAAACAAAGCTATGGATTTTTTTTAATTTTATATTGTGGTGATAACTAAATATTTTCATGGAATAAATAACTTTAATGACTAACTCTCCTCCATGATTCCCCCAAGATAGTTCTCTCTCACTCACTCTATATCGACGCCACATCTTGTAGGCCGGGTGGTGAGGAACACGCAGTCCATTAGTTGGTAGGTCTATGGAATTTTCTCATTGGCCGCCACTCTCCAGCGCCTGGGGCTACCAAGTACCAGTGGTTTGCGCCTCAACTGCTTTAGCGTTTTATACTGTGAGAAGATCTGAAGATATAAGAAGATAAGTAGATTTAAATCTAAAATTCTAATCCCTTTGTTTCTCAGATAAGAAATGCAATTATATCATAAATAAAAATAATCTGTAATTGGTATAATATCAAACGATATACGGATATACCATATTATACATTTCGCACTGACTACTGTATACTGTAATAAATTGATAATTCGATACCCATATTATTAAGGTCGTACCACGGTAGCACTTTTAATACTATTTACTCTTGACATTTTATAAATTAACGCCAATATTCAGTTGTTCATAGCTCCTTCAATTATAAACACATTAATGTAAACGACCCGTCAAAATTCATTAAAAATTATTCTGAACACTAATCATATTTTAAAAATATAGGTTTCCGTTTGAATTTTAAAAGTTAACCCTCGAAACTACCCAATAATTTAATTATTTGAAACATTTATGCCGGATCGCATAGAAAATGTATTTATATTAAAATTTAATAACCAATCATGGTCTATGTTAAAAATGATTAGCTCACTGTTTGGCAATCTTGTATTCAATCTGGTGTTAAAATAATATAAATTATTTAATAGGAAAAAAAAAGTTAAATTTCTCTAAGACAAGATATATTAATTAAAATGAAAGCATACAATTACTGTTCATGGAAAATGAAAATTTCATGGCTTAATAAGATACATAAAGTGTGCACGTTTTATTATGCTGAAATACTTCAAAATGGTATGTAGAAAATTATTTGCATATAAATACCAAAATGTCTTAATAGAAACATGTAAACATAAAATTAATTTAGACATAATCAACGAAAAAAAAAAAATATAAAATAATTATTTTTAATAAATATTATATAAATCTTAATTGTGTCAATATTACTTATTATCTAGTATAATATTATTTGTTATATTTCAGTATGAAAAAAAATGTTTAATGCTGTAATTTATGTGCAATACAAATTGTTCTGAGATAAACAACTATTTGAGTTCATTTGATAATATATTTAAAATAGAATGAGCACATTTAATATTTACAATAAAAGAAGACTATGGATGAAAACGATCATTGTCACATTAAACTTATGATTAATATTTATTTTTTTTGATTTTTGTAAATAGTGACTGGAAATTATCGCTAGATCAATTTAATATATTATATATATTTACTATGAAATTTGTTCCATAATTGTAATATTGCTCGATGTATATTTCATTTGCATGAAAAAATTAAGGAATCTATTGAGTATATTTTGATCATTTTCTCCAATGATTTTTTTTTTTTAATAGGAACAACAAGTCTCTAATTTAATATGTACGCGTGTTATTTTGCTAAGATGAACTACTATTTCAGATGGATAATATTTTATTGAAATGGGGGATTTACGAGCATTAAATATACATTTCGAGACAATTTCCTACCTAACCTAATCATTTTCTTTAACAACACATTTTATGCTTACAGATTGAGACGGACTGAATTTTATTCGAAAAATAGTTGTATAAAAATGTTGTTATAAACTAAATTGACTGAATTTTAATGAAATTATGTATCTACAATATTCAGTTGTCAATTAGGAATAGGAAGACACAAGAAGGCGATATCATTCCATTTTTATACAGAAATTTTATGCAACATAGAGATAAGTTTGCCAATTTTCATCTGATCTTGCAAGGTAATCTCTTTCAATCAGTCCTTCAATTATTTTTTTGATAATAGCCGGAGGAGGTATGAATTTGACTCTGAGTTGTTCTACAACTTCCACTACAAGGGCATTATGCTATAAAAACAAAAATAGATAAAATCATTAACATAAATATTTCACATGAAACCAATGAGATAAAAATCGTATTCTAATGATTACATTAATTTTTTTTCGAGATTTCATAACGCGTACAATAGCAGCTTCAATTTCATGCTTACGGTACTCATCTGTCTTGTTTCTAGTTTCTTTTCTTTCTGATTCAGTTTCACCTTTAGCTTCAGCTGTATGGATTTTCACTCTAAAATGAACAGAGTAATTTAGTGACACAAATTCAAATAAAAATATATTGTTTATACCTATGCAATTTTGAAATAAATAACTCATTAACACAGAATTCATGATTTAATTCTATTTCTTTACATTTAGGAGTCTTCAAAAGAATACGCTGTGAGGGCTTTCCCAATGCTAAAGATTGTAATGCTATAATTAAATCTTTATCAGGAATATCAGTTTCTCTTCGTATGTCCTAAAATTTTATTTTTAATATTATGTTAACATACAAAATAATTCTATATAAATAAAATACAATTTGAATAAATATTATATTATTATTAATAATATTAGTTTACTTCAAAAGATAATTTTTCATGAGTATTGAACAATAAAAGAATACACATCTGATATGTCGACACTTGAATTATGTATTTTTGCACAGTAGATGGTTTGGGGGAATTAGCTGAAGAAGATACACTTGTCGATAAGTCATTGTCTGATAGTTTTGAACCATAGAATACAGCTTCCAAATCAGCTGACCCAAGTTGTGGTTGCAATGTTAGTAATCGTCGCTCATATTTCCTCATATAAAATCTGTTATGAAATATTTTATAAATTACTAAAATTAAATAAGTTATTAAATCATAAATCTTTAATATTCAAGGTTCTACTCATGTTCAGGAGTTACTAATGTGAAATTACAACTCAATGTTTTTTATTTTCACCACCTCATATTGTATTCCTCTGATTTACTTCTTGTTCTTAATTGAATTAAAAAGTGTGTATTCAAACTTTATTAATAGTGTTATAGACAATCCTGATAGCATACAAAATATAGAATTGACAACTTATTTACTGATAGAAGTTTTTTTTTTTTTTGAAATCCAGATTTCATTATAATTTCTCATTAAAACTTTTGTATTTTTCTATCAATAACTTAATTTCTAACCGTACAATTTTGATGATTTTTTCAAAAGAATCATCTGCACAATTTTTACAATTTTTACTATTAATTGATTCCGTAGATAATTAATTAGGTGTGGTTAAAAAAAACACCAACATTTACACTTTAAATGGGCTAATCCTGCTTTGAGATAATATGCACTGTTGTGTTGTTTTTTATTTAGCTTGCGAAACGACAGGCGCTGTATTATTTGGAACGTCATACTTTTTGAGTTTTAACAGCGAGTAGCTGATGTAAAATGCAGTATGCATTATGCGTTAAGTATAGTAATATTATCAAAATTGTAGTATTATAGTTGTGAACACTATAATACCTAGTACAATATATTAATATTTTTAAAAATAATGTAAACTTAATATTATAATAAAGAAATGTACGTAAACGTAGATTATTAGAATATGAGGGACAACGTAAATAAATATGTACTTATATAACTATTTATAACATTATGTAATTAACTTTTTACTACATCATCCGACCACACGATGCGTCGCAATATATTATGAATCCACAAAGCATATTTTATAAAATATTCACATAGACCTTTATTGGATCCGAACTCGCTATTATATTAAAACTGTTATCACAAATGTTTAAAATTTATCATTAAACATTATAAATATGACAATCTTCATAATATGATGTTTAAATACTAAATTGTATAATACTGTAATAGTTTAGATTCATTGAATAAAGTCCAGAACGTTATAATTAGGGCTGGGATTTTAATGCACTCAAAAACCCCGAAAAATGTCCTAAAAAAAATGCTTTTATGACCTAAAAACTCTAAATAATGCCCTAAAAAAACCCGAAGAATGCCCTGAAAAAAGGGCAATAAATCTACAAATTTTTTTATTTTTAATAATTTTAGTATAAATTACAATAAAAAGTTACTCAAACCTTGTCCAATAATATAATACGAATTAGGAGTACCTACTTATAATCTGTTATATTTATTTAAAAACCATGTTGAAGTAAAAATCTTAAAATCTTAAAATAAAATTTCAAATTCATACACTTGGTATCCAAAAACAAAAAATGCTCCAAAAACTCTAAAATGCCCTAAAAAATTAAGAAAATGACCTAAAAACTAAAAAATGCAAAATAAACTTTCTTATTTTCATTCAAATGTTCATAAAACAAATTTGTGACAAGACGAGCATTGCACAGTAAGCTTTGAAAAACAATGCAAAGTGCATTGAAATCCCAGCCCTAGTTATAATATAGATCTTACATTGAGATATAAATATAGGTATATATTTATGGTACGACTAATGGCTAAAATGTACTTTACAACCCCATGCAAATTTTTAATTTTGTTTTTTTTTTTTTTGGATCTTATTTACTAACTATTTAAAAATAATGTTCCAAACAGAATTTGTCTGCTGGACTGAGTTTCGAAGTTTTAGCCTTTGGAAGTTTCTGATTGACTGTGTTTTACGCATGAGCGCAACAATATGTCAACCACGTCTTTTGTGATTTTTTCTAGTTTTTTCTTGGATATTACATTATTACGTTTTACGTATAAAGATATTAAGGAGTTAAGAACGATGGTGCAATAAGAATTTAGTTTCGAAGTTGTGGTAATATAACGTAATAACCAGGACCGTATTTGGGTGGTAGCTACAGGGTACTGTTTCCCCGGGCGGCTGAGTAAGAGAGGGCAGCTAATTTTTTTTATAATTTAAATTTGTATTTTGTATAATGATTAATGAGGCGTATTTTTTTTTGCTCCTAAATTTCTAAATACAGCCCTGGTCATAACTATTTACGCCAACATTGTTGTAATTGCTAACCCGCGTTGGTCACGCACAGGCACGGCACAATCAAGTTGATTTTGGCACTTGGCGTAACGACATTTTAATGGTGTATTATAATTTTCAAAATAATATAATATAATCTAAAATCTTATTTAAAATTAAATTATTATTAGGTATTACCCAAGAGGTTGGGAGTTTGGGTGACTGGAGCCAGTAGGCGAACTATTTGTTACTTTAACTAATATGGTTAAATTTACTTATTAAATTATCCGTCTGCCCAAAGAGATGCTTTCCTCCCCACGACTCCGAAGGGTTCATCCCCCTCCCAAAGGTTAGCTATTTTAGCACCAGGGGATGGGGGCCGAGCCCCGGTAACCGGAGCAGGCAGGCGAAGCGATCAACTACTTATCATGCTCTAACTTGCTCTCTAAACAAATTTCAAAAACTATCATTTTAAAAAGGTTAAGATACGTAAGTACCGAAATAGAAAAAAATATGTATGAAGAGCGTGGTAAATTATAGCGTGTTGGATATGCGTAAAAAACGCGAAATTTTTTATTTTCAAAGGCCATAACTTCGAAACTAATTCCGACTGACAAATTCTGATTGTACCATTCTTCCAAAATGGTTAACATAAGTAAGTTTCAAAAAAAAAAAAAAAAATTGATAAATTTGCGTTAGGTGGTAAAGTGATTAATAAAATAATATTGTTAAAATTCAAGTTATTTAGAAGAAAAAATACAGTTAGTGTATCTACAGTAATTATATCACTCAACAACAACCCACCAGTACAACTAATTCGTTTTATTCGTAAAATATGATTCAAGATAAATTAGGCACTAATTATAAATATTGATATTCTTATAGTACACTTACAGTTGGTATTCTTCAAAAGCACTCCTAGGAACTAATGGTACATTGCACTTTGATAATGCACATATAGGCCAAAAATCTGAGGTTAAAACACTCACAGTAAGATCCACACCATGTAAATGCTGCAAAAATAAAAAGTTGGTTAGTTGTACAATATTATATTAAATTGAATAATGGGTGTAAACTAATATAATTAAAAATATTAGCGTTGGCCAACGATATCAATATATTGTCATTTTGATATTAAATCGATATTGAATTAAATGTTATAGGTATCGATATAAACAATAAAGCGATATCGTTAAGAGGACGCTACACCCGCATAATATGTTGTCTCCGTCTTACAAGTGCGTAACATTGCAAAAACTGTTTCGCGCGGTAAAGAACCGAGAAAACTACAGTTATGACTAAGAAACGAAATTTTCACCACATAAGAAGGAGAATTTCGTTTGTGCAATATCGTTTTTATTTTTTCGATATCAGAATTACAAAAAAAGTTATTCATGCTTAAAAAACACAAAATTAATGTATTATAAAACAATAAAATTTTTTTTTGTATAAGTGATATCGAAAAAATAAAAACTATATTGCACAGACAAAATTCTCCTTTTAAGTGGTGAAAATTTCGTATCTTTCACGGTTCTTTCCCGCATGAAACAGTTTTTGCTATGTTACGCACTTGTAAGACGAAGACAACACATGCGGATGTAGCGTCCTCTTAAGATCAAATCTTTTCACTATACATAATAAAGTATTTAGCTATTAGTAGTTAGTAGGTACCTATATAATGGATTATTATTTAATATTATTAATCTTATTTATGAATTGTATTATCTAATAGCTATTACATGCCAAATGGTATTAGAAATATTAAACTTTACTTTTGGAACATTACTAATTACTAATAGTAATAAAATAAAAATATATTGTAATTTTTATAGGTATATATTTATTGAAACATTTGAAACGGCTGTACTTTGTGTCAACTGGTAGATAATTCCTAGACATTTAGTTTAGTTCCGATTAATATATATATAAATATAAATAGAATCTGAAGAAGACTCTCCTAAATTTTTTCGATTCTTAATGGTTGACAGTTATGATGATGAAGTAAAAGATGGTAAAACGTTAAATCTAATCATTCCAAATTCTCCAATCGATCAACTTGAGGCGTACAAAAACTTAAAAACGAAAATTTCTTACAATCAAAATCTTCTTAGCTAGTGGAAAGAAACTGAAACTGTAAGTATTATTAGCTGTTGCAACTATTGTTCCCCGTGAACGCTTATTCAGTGATTTTTGGGACAGACCATATCACAAAAAGGAAACAAACTATCACCAAATAAAGTCAATCAACTTATTCAACTCCTATTTTTAAACTCATTTTACATATCTGAAGCAATGGCAGAAAGCTTAATAGTAAGACAAATAATAATAATACATTGCTGTTTATAAAAGATTTTAAAATACCAATAAATAAATATCATAACTTCATTTATGTTTTAGGAAAAAGTACTAGATGAAATTGTAGGAGATAAATAAACAATATTATAAGTAATTAATTAGTATTTATGTTTAATAATTTTATAAAATTTAATAATTAATAATTATTTGATATTTTTTATTTTTTGTAAAGTAATTTTAGTAAGTGATTAAGAACAAACGGTAGAGATTTTTAATTATGAATTCATTTAATATTACCTAAAGTGTAATGTTAATAGCATAAAATATAAATATTTTAGTATTTTACATTGATATATCGCGATACAATATCGATATTGAAAGAAAGTTATATCGTTGGCCAACATTAAAAATATATTTACAATGTATTATATCCTAATATTATACAATAATTTGAAATTCAGTAAACTAAGCTAAAATTGTTATTTATGTAGGTCTTCAATTTAACAAATTTGAATTTTAGAGAAAAAAATTATAATTTGAATAAAATAGAGTTGAAAATTATGTATTACATACGCTCTATTTAGCTAACTACATGTTTATAATTTAATTTACTTTGTATTTTTTATTTATTGTTACATACATGATACATTTATTTGATATAAAAATGCATGTAAATAAACTATTATGTTTAGTAATTTTGTGACTTCTACTTTTTGATATTTTGTTGACCTGAATTGAAATACTTTTCAAAAACATTTAAAAATATGTATAGATTTAGGCATTACATTATTTATTTATAATAATATAATATAGATTGGTATTGATCCTTAACAAAACTAATTGAGAAACACCTGCAGTCATGATTGTCTATGCAGTTTAGCAGTATTAAACACAGAGCTAGAGCAAACAATTAATATTGCTTTTGAAAAAATTATTAACGATTTTGCAAATGCATAGTCAAGACGGAAAAATGTCTTGATATAATTTAATTTTTAAATTTAGTGGTTAATCTGGTTAAAGTATTTATGTGAACCCAACCTAACGTAATTAATTTGTTACATTGATTTATTTTATATAGTTAGTATTTTTTTTTAGCTAGTGTTCTACACAGTATTTTATAATTTTTGTTTTATGCTTAGCATAACTATTATTTTTAAAAAAAACATTGAAATTTAATATTTTAAATTACATTTACTCAATGTTTCTCAAAATAAAACATAATTTTAGATTTAAGCTTGCCTTTGTATGAATTTTAGAAAAAATAAAAATGTATTTAGTATTAGTTCTACTAAATTACTATAAAATAGAAAAAAAATATTGATTTTATATTTCAAATTTAGTTTATAGCGTGGCGCAATACTTGTGAAATATCAAGGTACCTATGTGTATATGTAACTCTTTTGTTTCATTATTGTGCCACTCTTAGTTTTGGAAACATTTTGTGGAGGTCACTTTTTTAGCAAAAGTTAAACTAAAAGTTAACTTTCCTAAATTTTTGTTTGGTTCTTATAAAATGCATTTATGATAAAGGGCCTGAAAAATTGTTGCATCCCTGTGCATAGATACACCACTGTCCCTATCTAACAGTTGAAGTGGTATTGGGTGTTAAAAAAGACAAAAGTGAATTATTCAAAAAAATCCTTAAACTTATGCCTTATTATACTTATATTACTTACACTATTAGACTTAGCAGTGTATTCTTTAAATTCTTCCATGATAGTATTAGATATGGACATATCTTTCAACATACCTTTCAGTTTTGTAGTAAATTGACTGCCACACTCAGCCTACATGGAAATTATAAAATCATTTAATTTTAAAGTTTTTACCAAATAAAATAAAAATTACCTTGAGTTTTGAGATCATATTATTTTCATTGTCATTGCTGAAGGATTTATTTGAAAGTAATCTCTTGGCTAAATGTCTTTTATAATGCCTTTCAAATACATATTTTCCTTCAATAAAGCGGAAAATAACCATAACTTTGTCCAAAACTGATTCTACATCACTTTCAGTTAACTGTTATAATATATTAACAATTTTAAATTTTAAGACATTTTAAAAATAGCTAGATAAAATATTTTTTCCCGTTGTTATTGCAATTAAATAATGGAAAAACTCGCCTAAACCAAAACTTTTTAATTTTTTTTAAGAGTATTGCTATCTGATACAAATTGTAATACATTTATGCATTAATTTCATGAAGAAAACTATAAATAAGTAAACAAATATATTTTAATATTAATATTACCCAATGCACGTTCTTTTTCAACATTTCATCAATAAACAATGATAGATATTCTGGTGATTTAGAATTGATATTGAAAAAATATTTAAAATCAGTTACAATCCTTTCTTTAAACATTTGATCATTGTTAAAAGAATGTACTAAAAATAAATTAAATCTATCTTTCAAATCCAGCAAACTCTGAAAAATAAAATTTGCAGTAGATAATGTTAATTAAACAATTCTACAGAATAGAAGTAAAAAAAAAAAAAAAAAATATTGACTATTATTTAAGCACTGATAAGGCAACTAAAATATGTCAACCTCTAATATTATCCTAATATTTTAATGTTAAAGCATTACATAGTTATAGGAATTACAGTTGAATGATCATACTACTACAATAGTATCTAGGACATTAATTTAACTATTATTCTTTGTGTATAGCGCATAATAGATAACATCTATATAATGATTTATAACAATTAAAATAATGCAATTATTGAAGTAATGTTTCTTTTTTTTTGTTATTTAAGTTAAAGTTAATCAATTTTTGAACGTTAAATTAATTAAAGTAATGGAAAGTATGTAGTTCTGAAAAAAACATAGTACTAATTTGAATTAAATAAGGTGAACAAAATGTTGACATTGCAAATTATTATAAGTATTAATATATACATATGATACATTGATACGTAAAAATATAACTTTCAAATAAAATAAATATTGATGTATCCAAAATGTTAGTTTATAATATGACTTCAAAGCTAGTTTCTTTCATTACTAAAAATTGTCTTGATCTATAGAAAGTCATTATAACCAATTTCCATTATACTCTATATATCATAGGCAAAGAATTATTTTTACTATTATAATTTGAGATATAAATTTAAAATTTTAATGACCTGTATATAGTGGACTGCATTAGTATTAATATCTTGTTCTTGTACAAGTGATTTTCCTAATTCTCTTAAATACTGACTAACACTATCAGACATAGTTTTTAAACCTCCAGAAACTTGTGATAATAGTTTGTACATGCATGCTAAATCATCAATTTTGTTGTTCTTCAACATGTATACAACACCAGAATTTTCCATCTTAAAAAAAATATAAAATTATTAAAATAACTTAAGACATTAACTAATTAAATCCTAGTTTAAAATAATTGAATATTTACTTCAATAATGGTTTTCATATTCCTTTTAATTAGTTCATTTGCAACAACTTCAACAATTCGATTCTCAGTTGAATCACCAAGGTATTTTTTTGCACGTTCTGATTCTTCTATAATTTTAGATTCAACTTTTTTAATATAAATGCATGCATTGTTTTCCTCTAAAAACTTTTGACTTTCTATCTATAAATATTCAAAGTTTCAATGCAATTATGAATTTATAAACATTTAAGGACATAGATACTTTATAAAATTCAGCAGATTGTTCCAAAAATGGGTTTTCAAAATCTTCTTCATAAACCATAGTTCCAGTAATTCCAAGATCCATTAACATTTTACATGCATTTTTAATGGCTATTCCATCAATTACTTCACCTTTCCTTTCAAGTTCTATCAAATTCAACAGAGTCGTTCGAAGATGATCACGAATATACTCATATCGAACAATCTATCAGAACAAATATTACAGTTAAAAATATAGATTATGCATTTAAAAATATTTTCATAAATCTTTGAATACACTACACACAATATATTACACTAATTTAATAGACTATAGTCAGAAATATAAGAAAAATATTTAAACGCTAAATTCCATTTAAGTTAAGAAGTCAAGAATCTTGGCTTGTAATTTTTTGTGCACAACAGTCATAGATTCTCAGTGGAGAAGAAAAAGTAAGGTGGTTAGGTGTTACAGTGTTGATTGTCAGATTAAAACTGACCATCGCTCAGGCGCCTTCTTAATATTATAACAAAATAAAAAACTATTTAAATTATAAATAGTATATTGTACATATTTTTCAAAAGTTATTAGTTAATAAATATCAATATTTATTTAAATTTGTATAACTTACTAGATCGCGAAATAAAGTGAGCCCCACATTATAAACATTATCAACTCCATTATTCTTAACATAACATCTGTCCAAGTACTTCAATATATCACATATTATTGCCATAGCAATTTGATAGTCATTCCAAACAACATTTAAAACTTGTAAAAAATTTTGATTTAATGCCTTTAGAACGTCTTCTCTAACCTAAAAATAATTATATATTTTAAATTTGATTATACTACATTTTTTAAATTACAATGTTATACAATAATTATTAATAATTTAATTCAATGATTATTAATAATTTAATCTAATAATTATTAATGATTTAATATAATAATTATTTATAATTATACCTTATTTTTTAAATGATCTATTATAACTTCCATTAAGCCATAATACAATGTCTCACCATCTCTTAACAATACCATCATATAAGCATTTCGGTACAGTACTTCAAAACTTAGACCAGAATGGTTTTTCTTTAGAATTTTTTGAATAGAATTTTTTAATATCGCCCAATTATTATCAATTGATGTATCATCCATTGTCAACTGAAATAATATTAATATTAAATATTATTATGTCCCATACTAAATAGATGAAAACCTTCAAAATTAATAAATATACTATAATTAAAAATAAACTTTCATATAGTATATTATTCTTTGAATTATGGCATGCAGCATGTGAATCTGTAAATCATTTATGCCCACTAACTACTTAACCCATTACCATAGATATATTATATTATTTATATTATCCTTAAAACACAAAGTCAAATAACTCAAAAACTAGGTAATAGTTTAAATTTAGATTTAGATACATCAAAATTCTCAATCATCAACAAAAAAGATCAGAAATTTGAAAATATGGACTTAAAGTCTACTCAAAAATTCTAAAAATAAGAATTTGAATTAATTTGTTTTAATAAAGAGAAAAATGGGGGTGAGCATGCTCAATAAATCACCCTATATAATGTTATCAAGATGAAAATGATTTTCAGGGACAAGTAATATTTCTCAAAACTTGGAAAATTAATATCCATTCTAAAATAATATAATTCAATGAAAATTATTTAAACAAAATTAGAAATACCAGTCTGAAAAGAGTAACTGTCACTCAAGAAAAAATCTAATTAAATTTTTATTTTTAAAGTTTATAATGTAAATCCATTAAAATAACGAAATCGAGTTAACAAAACGGCGTTAAAGGGACGAAGATCGCAAACGTCAACGGAAGCCGGAGAACCAGTGGATTTTCAAAGTGATTGAGTTATGCAATAATTATTTTTTTAACCCCAACAGCCAAAGGCGGGACACCTTTAGACACCACAATAATCTCGTTACGTGATATTATTCTGAGAATATGAATCATTACTTCTATGGTTCTGTTGATCAATCTGTATACAAAGCTATGTAAAGTGTGATCGTGCGTGTGTTTGAGGATATGAGAGCTATGCCTTATATTCACGTTGGCTGACAGGATACACAGCTTCGTTTCGATTATGATAGTGGCGGTGATCTTTGCTTAAGCGTTCGCGTCAGACATTGGTGGCGAATATCAACTAAACAAGGGCATAATTATGAAATAACACTTTGAAAAATGGAAAATCATTAAGATCTGATACAAAATACACAATGTTATTAAAAAAAGTTGACACAAAAAAAAATAATTATAATTGTGGTAGAAAATAAATAAATTTAAAAAACCATGACTGACCGTATTACTACACACATGACGACCAGACAATCCCATGTGGTTTTCGTTTTGCTTCAAGGTTCGATCATTGTCAATTCGGCGGAAATGAAATATAATGGCTGGCACGTGAGTTGTCACCACTACCGCGGTATATGGGCGTAACAGAAACTAACCTCAATCCCTGGGGATGACATAGATCTTATACTAATAGACAGAACGATGTTGTAGTTCCGACGCCCAAACGTCCAACCGCACATGCGCACAAGAACTATGGGATTGTGCAATAATTTTGAATACGTTATGTTAGTGATAACGTCATTACCGTCATTCCAAAGACATTGTAACAACCATAGACATATAAATAAATGGACTGCGCTTAGAGAGAGAAATCATGAAACCGACATTGATGAGAGAGATACAAACTGTTGGGGGCAACCATGGAGGAAATAATTTAATACTCAAATTATTCCATGATATTATCAACTACTCCCGCGTTCAAAGCATAGACATATAAATAAAATTTATTTATGTCTATGATTGTATACAATATAGTATATATAGCTGTGATCTGTGATTACTGCAAACGATTGCACCCATAGACTTAAAGTAAACTTATGGTAAAGTCTATGATTGCACCTACCACCTGCGTCAAGGCCCTCTAATTGGCACTTCGGGCTTCGACTATAGTTTAATAAGTTTTTTATTTATTAGGTATATTTATTGTATATAGGTAACAATAATACCTAAAAATGAAAACTTGTTCTATTAAAGGTTGTAAAACAACTATTAAAGAAGAAGGTATTAAAATGCATGGGTGAGTAGATATCAGATATTATATTGCCAGTTAAATAATTTATGTAATTATATGTACTCATATAATATTACTCAACTATATATTAATTTAGTATACCCAAAGGGAATATTGGTGATCAATGGGTCCACCAAATAAGACAATTTCAGCCAGATTTTCAGCCAACAAAATACAGTGTGATTTGTAGAAAAAACATTTTGTTGAATCAGCTTATTTTGAAGGTGGAATACATGGTAAAAAGGTTTTGGACAAATCTGCACTACCTAGTTTGTTTAAAAAACGTTAGTACTTACCATTAGGTATATTACATATAAATGTGTCACAATATCTATTTCATTTACTGTTTTTTTAATGTAGCTATCAATAAAAATCTTTTTCCAAGTGAAAATAATGAGGTTGTTGAGGTATTTCCTGAAAATTTGAGCGAAACATGCCTCAGTGATAGTGAGTGTCAGTTGGATAAACAGGATACTCAATGTATGTATTCTAATTAATTATTTATGTTTTTCTATCGTTGCATAACTAACCTAACCATTTTGAATGTAAGGTATGATACCAGAACAAATGGTTTTCAAAGACTCAGACGAATCAATAAATTCTGCGATCATAGATATACCAATGCCTATAAAATCCAGGTAGCTATAGATTAATTTAAGTAGACATTAATTTATACGGGTATGTTTTAATTTTTATATTTATACAATTATATATTGTATGATTTCAGGAAGCGCAAATTCTATGCAAGGGATTTCAAAAGTATCGACGATATAGAAAGTCCAAACAGCAGATTAAAATATTAGATTGCCTCAAAGAATGAACACGAAAATCATGTAAAAAAAATCAAACAACTGAGATTAGCTAACTTACGTCTAAAAAATAGAATAAAAACAATGCATAGTTAAATAAGCCACTTAAAAGATGAGAAAAAACTAATTTTAGATAATTGTTTTTCTGTTCTTAAGGTATATTTTGATTTAATTTATTGTAAGCGAGGATTTTCTGTTCTTGTCTATCACCTGACACACAGTCAACATAGCAATATTTAGTTGTATTCTGATGCGATAAGAAAACTAATTTGTTTGTATACAAAATATTATAAATTGCTCTTGTTCATTCAAAATTCATCTGATTTAAAAAAAAAAAAAATGTTTTGTTCACATTATAAATAAATACTCAAACAAATTTGTTATTTTAAAATCTTATAAAAAATGGTTAGGTTAGTTAGGAACCTAGCCTAATATATTTTTTTAAGACCATGGTAAAAGATGGGCTCTTAGTCATATATTACATTGTTAAAAACAGCACCTCAATATATTTTGAATTTGAGCTACTGACTTTCCAATTAATTTACATACCTACTGTAAAAGTTGCTGTTGCCTATGTGATAGAAAGAAACAGAAATCACCATTTCCAATTCCTTAAATGTAATGTATGTTAATTTAAAACCAAATTCTTCATACTCTATCTTGTGGTGCATGCTAACCATAGGCTATCATTCAGTTTAGAACTTTGAAATGCTACCATTATTTACCCCAATGTGGCCTTTATTTTGTTTGCACATCAAAACTGGTAAATTTTTATATTTTTTATTAGAATTTTATGTTAAGGTCTCATATGTATACTCCATCCTAATGGCAAGACTTTGTTTTTAGTGAATGTGCTTAATATTTAAAAAGGTAGCAACTTAATTTTTCATTTTTGGTACTAATTTTGTTTAAAAATGTCTCCAGCCAACTGAAAAATACATGTTGTGTAGAGTATTTATTCTATGATGTTTTGTAATCAATTTTAAATGTAAGTATAAATATAACATTTTTGTATTGTATTATTTCTTTAGTGTTTCATTTCTATTGTGATGCATGTTTGTTAGTACACCTTTTGGTGTTTAATGCATAGACATATAAATTTATATGTCTATGGTTTAATGGCTTTAATAACCATTTAAACTATCAACATTTCAGGAAACTTTACCAAGTTTTGAAAGTGAAATTATATTTAAACAGTTACATAAAACAACAGCTAAGATGATCACCCCTGAAATTCGAAAATTTGCTCTTACATTGCACTTTTATTCACCATCAGCGTACAACTATGTTCGAGATGCTTTTAACAAAAATCTCCCCCATCCAAGCACTATAAGAAATTGATACTCTTCAATAGATGGTGCGCCTGGATTTACATCTGAATCATTAAATGCTGTGAAAATAAAATGTAAAGAAATGGAAACAAAAACAAAATGTTAGTTTGTGGTTTACTTATGGACGAAGTTTATATAAATGATCAAATACACTATAATGGCCAAAGACAACAGGGATTTATAAACTATTGAGCGGGTAAACTAGATCACGATGGGTTGCCAAGAGCCAAAGAAGCATTAGTATTTATGCTAGTGGCTTTGAATTCAAATTGGAAAGTTCCAGTTGCCTATTTTTTAGTAAACGGTTTAAATTCTCAGGAAAAAGCCAATTTGGTGAATACAGTATTGTCATTTGTACACGATACTGATGTTAGTGTAAAAACACTAACATTTGATGGAACAGCTACTAATTTATCTATGGCAACAAACTTAGGTGCTCAACTTTTATTTCCTGACATCAAACCATATTTTGAACATCCTGAAACCAAACAAAAAGTACATTTATTTTTGGATCCGGCACACATGATCAAACTATGTCGAAACACATTAGGTGACTGGAAAGAATTGTACGATGAAGATAAAAATCCAATTAAATGGGACTATTTTGTAAAACTAGTTAATTTACAAGATAAAGTTACTATTCATGCTGGAACAAAAATTCGTAACCGGCATATTAACTACTATAAAGAAAAGATGAAAGTTAAATTTGCAGCACAAACATTTAGCACGAGTGTGGCTGATGCATTTGAATATTGCTGTAATAGTTTAAAAATGGACGATTTTAAACACGTTGAACATACAGCAAAATTTTGTAGGCATATTAATAACATATTTGACGTCTTGAATACAAGAAATTTTTTGAGTAAAAGCGAGTTTAAAAAACCATTGTTTCCAAACAGTGAAAATCATATTAAAATGTTTATAAAAGAGTCAATTGAATACATAAAAAATTTAAAAGTACCTGTACAGAATTCACCAAATTTGTTTGAATCTGTAATTACATCCAAAAGGAAAACTGGGTTTATGGGTTTGATTATTTGTTTAACCAGTATTGAAAATTTCTTTGATGATGTTATTAAAACTGGAATACTAGACTTTTTCCTTACGTACAAAATATCCCAAGACCATCTGGAGATGTTCTTTTCTGCAATTAGAGCAAAAGGTGGGTTTAATAATAACCCTACTGCATCACAATTCGAAGCAGCATACAAACGCCTCATTGTACACAATGAAATGAAATTATCAAATGGTGCAAACTGTGAACCACAAGATTTGACTCCTATCCTATTTGTTACATCATCAAAACAGGTAACAAATACCAACTATTTGGATCTCTTGTGTACAATAGAAGAAGAGTCAGAAGAAAATCAAGTTACAGATGAATTGGTTTTCTTAAGTCCCAATGAAAAACGATACATAGATGATGTAGTTGAATTTATTGCTGGTTTTGTTGTAAGAAAAATTGTAAATAAAATGTCATGTTTAAATTGTGTAACTGCAATAACCGAAAATAATGATGAAAATGCATTTTCATTGATACGAGCAAAGAGTAGAGGTGGATTAATAAAACCGTCACGTGATGTAGTAGTTTTATGCAAAACAGCTGAACAAATTTTTAAATCATTTCAACATAAACTATCAAGTATTCGAAACGACCCAATTCATTATTTAATTACAAATTCCATGTCAAAAATACAAATTTATAAAATGTTTAACTGTATATCTGACCATATTATATTAAATCAATCTCCACTAAATAATCACCTGCTTCAATTAATTCATCTGACCTTGAAGACATATTTTACTGTTCGATTACACCATTTAAACAACACCACAAGTGAACCAAAACAGCGGATAAGAAAGTTTTTTAACAAAAACTGTTCATTTTAAAAATCAGTAGTTTATTTTTATATTACAATAGTTTTTTTGGAATACCAATGTTACGCTACCTTTATTTGTATAATAAATATGTTTTTATGTAAAAGCAATAAATATTCACACAATCACTATTTACTTTTTAACATTCGGTATTGCCTATTTCACTGAATGGCGATTGTCAATAATTATTAATTAATAAGAAATAATAATTTAAAATTAAAAACTAAAAACGAATTACATATTTTAATAATTAATAATAATGATTATCACTTTTCTGTATCACTAGTATCAGTATTACTGTTATCTATAAATTACAATAATTTCATGGCATAAATGAAATATAATATTATTTCCTCCATGATTTCCCCCAACAGTTTCTACTCACTCACACAATGTACATTTCAGATTCGGATAGATGAGGGGTGAAGAAAGCGCAGTCCATTTATTTATATGTCTATGGTAACAACTCGAAACCCAAACAAACATTTCACCTGTACAAAATATACAGTGAATAATTTGGTCATTAATTAATTAATTAAAATGTGTATATTTTGGCCACAATTTTAAGTGCATAATGTTCATCGTATAAAGGAGAATAATAAGGTTAATTGATTCAAACTTAGTTTTTATGTAATTTTAAATCTACTAAAGAAATTATTTGGCGAGAAAAAAGTTAATTTCAAGCTATAATATTATCACGTATATTTTTAACATTATGATGTACATTATTGATTATACTGCAATTTGTACATTGTAGACTGAATTTTGCATGTTATTAAATTATTTCTAGTTTTCGAAAATCATTAGATTATTTTAGTCAATTAAACATTCCTCAACTATTGTCTTAAAGCATTTTCATTTTTACTAAACTGGTATAATTACCTATTTTTTATTCGAAAATAACTTATTGTATTTCATTATTTATTTAAAGATTAATATGGGTTATTTTTGAGCTGTTGGATGTAATCATCACAACCAAAGAAAAATGTGTAATTTTTTTACACTCCCTAAAGATACAAAAACTCGTAACAAGAGGTTAAAATTACTAAGGTCAGTATTTTCTTCATATTTATAATATGTGTTACAAAATAATAATATTAATATTCTAAATGATACCTAATCTATACTTAATGTAAACAATTATAGGCGAAGTGACCAACCTGGTCGTGGATATGTTGTTTGAAGTTGTCATTTTAAAAATGGATTTCGAATTAACGGGCCTAAATGGCAAGAGTACTTAAAAAAGGCGTTTAATAATGATTTTCCACCACCCTCTAAAAAAATACAAAGAACCAAAAAAGTACCCAAACTGTCTGTTCGCGCCAAGCAATTAGCGCATCGCGTTACAAGCACAGATTATATAAAACCAGATGGTGCACTCCCTATTCGGCCCATGTAATTCTCAAAAATGCGAAAAATCAAAACCTACCTCAAATCAGTGTCACCACGGATAGGGAAAATAAGGCTTTATAAGAAATTATTGTTTATTTACTACACATCACTGACTTTTTTGACACTATTCAGCCGTTGTACCACAGATTATATAAATATATAGTAATATAATATATATTTAAATATATAGTAATATAATATATATTTAAATATATAGTACCGAATTACTGTTATTGTTTTGCTGTTCATTGCTCAACGCACGCGGTATGCCGAGTGTGAATTTTTTTATTTATTAAACTTTTTTATTTAATCTTCATAATTTATTTTATATTTATTTAATAATAAAGAAAATATTTTTCATACTTGATTCTGTAAGATACCCGATTTTTTATATGTGTAAAACTTAGTATAATATTTCATGTTAAACCATGCCCATTTAGTTAGCTTTTCGAAATTTTTTGGACGTAAAATTTAAAAATTAAAAGTCGGGCTTCTTTTACGGAATCTGATTTTAATCTTCTCTACCTATAATTTTTTTTATTTATTTATCTTTTGTGTATTGAACTTGTGAAGAACATTATAATAAATGATTTAATACTCCTGCCACAGACCAAAATTTGTTTTTATTTTAAAAATAATGTATTTCCTCCTTGTCTTTGTGATGTACACAGTAAAATATTTTTAAATTGTGTAACAGAGTCACTATTTCTTGAAGTGTAAATAAAAATATCGAAAAAGAGAAAACAAATTTAGTATTCTGGAATAATATGCACAAAAAAATATTTTAAATATTTAAAAAACACTTCTCAAAAAATGCTGGGGAAGTATTTGTGTGCTTAACATGAATATCTGTTAAAAGTTTTTAAAAATACAAGTAGATTTGATAAACATAAGCCCCAAGATTATAACAGACTAATCCATTTTATATTGAATTAAAGCTACACAAAATTTTATATGATTTTTGGAATTCCATTAGCATTGAGCCATTGACGCTCAAAGTACATATAAATTATATATGATATAATATTATATTATTATGTATTAAATATTATTTGATACAATAATTAAAAATTATGGTAAAAGTTGGTGTACATTAATTTATTTCTCTTATGTGACCCTACTGATTTGAGGTAGGTTCGTGTTATCAGTAAATCGAAGAAGTGCACCATCTGGTTTTATATAATCTGTGTTACAAGTGTCTGTGCCAGACGACGACCTTATCTTCTACCTCTTAATCGTTTCCCTTCTCTTTCATCCACCTCACGATCTTAAATTGTTGAATTATTATAATAGTTTTGTTTATTTATTCTCTTTGATTTATATGTTCTCTATGTAAATTATTGGTCAGCTCTTGCTGTACGCTATCATTATATTTTGTATCATTTATTATTATTATTATTGTTGTTGTTTTTATTATGCGGCCAACGCCCTTTTGTTTTGTGTGGTCCGTTATTAAAATAATCATACCTTGTTTTTTTGTGATCCGCTAAATTTAGCGATCGATATTATTTAGATATGTGTCATCCGCTATTAATGCGAGCACGATAATTATTATTATTACGTATATGGTCGAATTATTAACATTATGTTTTTTGTTGCACACGGTTGCCTATCATTATTATACACTTGGAGATACCACAGAACAAACAGAAAGGAATCCTAAGGTATCGAAAAATCGTCCGACATCTCTAGATTTTAAACGTGCTGCCAAGTACCGAGAAATCCCCTTAATTTTAAGTTTTCTGTGGTGTGTGGCTACACTGTTAATCTGCAATTCCACTCATAACAACAACAACTTACACAGTTGGACAAAACGTCATGGCTAACACGTTCTAACGTTCTGTCGATTTTCGAATAAACAGTGTTGCACGGTATATAGAAAAAAGGGAAATTCCCGATACGTGGCAGCACGTTTAAATTCTAGAAATGTCGGACGTAGTTTTATCATCTCCCATAAGAGCCTATGTTAAATGAAATATGATTCCCTTCTGTTTGTTCTGTGGAGATACGTTCAATAAAAAATACGATCTTCAACACGCAATCGTAAGTCTTGTTTTTATTGCTATTATTATCGCCGTCAAACCGGGATTCTGGTTGTTGTCTACGTCGGATCCGTCATTCGTCTCCGCATAAGTCCGCCAGCAACGTACATACACGTACGTTGTGTGAGAGGCCGCCCAGGTCGCGTATTTACAGACCGTAACTGAATTCGGCCAAACGGGTATGCACATCACCCAATGCGCATGCGCGTGACACATCTGTATCAATTAGATAAGTTATCACATTCTTATCTCACCTGTTTGTTTACAATTCAAATAAACTATTATTTAGTTCATTTAGTTCACAAATTTACCGTAATTCTTTTAATTATTCATCAGTTTATAATGTTTTATAATGTTTTTATCAAGAATATAGTTCTTCTATATATATTATCCATCAGATATACAACATATACAATATAAGCACTTAATATTTTAATGCACAAAATGAAAATTAAATTAAGTGTTTTTATGTTTAAAATAAATTGAAAAAATGTAATACTTTTGTAAAAAGCTAATAATAACCTGTGCTAAATAATAAAAAAAAAAAAAATTGCACAAGTATCTTACTATTCTAACTTGTATATTTTAACCTTTTATGTCAATCAATAAACATTGTTTCATCAACTGTTTGTATATTATTATTATTTATATATCACAATAACATAATATTGTTGATATTGGTTCATTTCAATGGTTATATCTAACTTAGTTAGGTACTTAATATATTGTCCTAGATTTCAAGTAAAATCCCAATAAACCACAGATAAGATATTTCTTTTTGTAGATTATTATTGAAGAATAATTATCTGCTCTATTTATCTCAAACATTTTTTTTTCTGTTTTTCAGTATAGTTCACTTAGGTCAGTGAACTGTTTATAGTGACGTGTTAGTTTTCAATTATTTAAGTTTTCTTGTGTTCGTTGTGAGTTTTGTCAAGATGTCTAAAACTATTAATTTTAATTTTGATATCTTTTCTAAAGTAATTACTACCACTGGAAATAATTACTTGATCCGTACAAAATTTACTGAAGAAGAAAATAGTTCATTTAGTGACCTATGTAATAATTGGGTTCAAAATTTTTCTACAGTAACCAAAACAAATTGGATTGTGTTTAAGACTTAACCTAATAAACAGAGATACCCATATAGGAAATATTATGTGTGACAACATGCGTCAAGACACAAAAGTCTTTCTGTTGAACAAACGCCTGACAAAAACAGAATTAGGAATTACAGAATTAATTTCACATTTTATTATACATTTTTATATTTTATTGACTGTAGCTACCTTTTTTTTATGGTATGAAGAATGAAATATGAATTAGTTTTTAAATATAAAAATTACTTAGATCATAATATATCATCGTACATTAACTAAGGAAAATTATAAGAATGTGATAACGTATCTAATCGATACAGGTGTGTCACGCGCATGCGCATTGGGTGATGTGCATACCCGTTTGGCCGAATTCAGTTACGGTCTATAAATACGCGCCCAGGTCGTTCTGTCTATTGCTCAATCCATCATCCTCTCAAGACTTCAATAGGATTAAGTTAGCTTTAAGTATTATCTCTGCTTTTGTGAGCTCTGTGGTCATTACACCAACCCAAATCGAACACAGAGACCCTCTACTCATAATTAACTTGCATCATCCTCATTCCTCGGTCAGTCGCTCCCATGCTCGTCATTGTCGTCGCTGTGTATAAAATTGCCTATCCACCACAAAATCAAGCGAAGGCACATTTGGTTACCTACCCATTGAACCTAGTCAATGTTTAGTGGTGACATTGACCACCATCAACTTAAAAACATCTCGTCTCGGTTGTCATCGAGTGGTCCTTCGGGTAGCCCCTGTTGTGGGGTGCATACACTGTCCATATCTATAACTATGCCATCTATGGCCAGGCCCGGCGTTAGGGGGGGGGGGGGGGGTGCAATACCCCCCCACCAACGAATAACCCATTTATATAGTCGGCATATATAGCCATACGCTGAATAAAATTATATAGTCGGCAAAAATTTGAACTATAGAACTAGATTGCGCTAGCCGCTAGTTGGTATTACAAAAACATTTTTCGTGTACGGCTACGGCTACAATTCCCGAATCATAGGGCAACGAATGTATTTATAGCCGTAGTCGGAATATACGTACGTCGTTATCTTAGTCTTAGATATTTGATTTGATTGATTGATTATTGTTGTGATCGACGATCGTACTTCACTGCTACAATAGTACAATATATTATAATTGATAGTAAATAATAAAGATTGTCTACAATTTATTGCCTATTGCTATTCTGTACTTCTGTAGTTCTGTGACGACTGTGAGAGTGTTATACCGAGTTAACTTAACACAGTTTATTTATTCGTTTGTGTTTTATTAATTTGTTCGTTATGAATTGCACAAATACGAAAAAAAGAAAACGAACGAAATTAGAATGTTTGGCATGTGGAAGTATATTTGATGATGATTATAGAAAGAAACATGAAACTTTCTACACTTGAAAATCTATACGTTTTTTTCTCGGCTAGCACCAAAAGACACATTCACCTTAAGTCAAAATTAGCCACCATAGAAAATTCATTACAACTCCGTAATCTTTCAAAAACTAGATGGACAGCGCGTGCGGAATCTATAAAAGTTGTGTGGGTTTCATTTGAAATAATAATTGAAACTTTACAGGAGATAATTAATTTGCATAACATGGACAAAAAATACACGAAATCAAGCACTAGGACTTGTAAAAAAACTTCTTTCATTTGACTTCGTTGTTTCCTTATTTTTCATGAAAAATATAATGTACAAGACCAAAATATTAACGGAAAAACTTGAAGCTACTGAATTGAACATACTTGATGCTTTAATGTTGATTGATTATTCAATAAGTAGCTTAAATGAAATGAACAGCGATGATACAGCAACGAACAACCTAGTAAGCAGTGCAATAACATTTTCTGAACAGTTAGGTATTGATCCAGTGTCAGATTTTAATCGCCATCATCGAAAAAGACTTTTGCCAAAAAGCATTGACCAAAATCCAAACACACAGTGTTCGATTGATTTACCTACTTTTTATCGAGTAGAATTTAAAAAAGTTCTAAATACTTTGATTGTTTTATTAAATGAACATCTAAAAAAATCTTTGGTGACATTTGAACCAATGATTACTTTGTTTAAAATGCCATGGAAACAAATTTGTTCAACAGAAAATGTAAAAAAAGTAATCGAACTATTTCCACCGGGATGCAAAGATTTTAAAATGAATGACTATGACGGAGTGATTGCCGAATTGAAAGTTTTAGATCATCAGTGTAACGTGAAAAAATTGGATAGCTTGACAAAAATATTTAAATTATCTGAAGATTGTAAAACTTGTTTGCCAACTGCAAACAAGCTATGCAGGCTAGTACTTACAGCTCCCGTAAGTACTGCTTCAAACGAACGCGCTTTCAGTAAACTGAAAATCGTTAAAAACTATTTACGATCGACTATGGGAGCAGATCGTCTTCAACATTTAATGTTACTTTATAGTAACAAAGATATTTTGGATTGTATAGATTTAAAAAGTTCAGTGAAATCATGGTCACTATTAAAGGAAAGAAGGATTAAAATTTAATTTATTCAATTACCTACCTATTTATAATGTTGAAGTTGTTGTATTTTTATATAATACGATATTATAATTTGTATTATATTGTTTAACTTCGTTAATATCCAATAAATTATTAAGACACCAATTATTGACTATCTTTTACACACGCGTTATATTACAAATTTTGCGTTTAGTATGTATTTCACTCTAGTATCTATTATTTTTAAAATTAGAGTAAATTGATCAATAATTTAATTTAATCAAATAATAAAATGGATTATTTTGAACGCAAAAATTTGCCATGTTATTTGCGTGTAAGACAGTCGACCAAGACAACACTTGTGGTTCATGTTTATGAATGTAGTCGGCAAATTCGTATATTTATACCCCCCCATCAATATTTGCTAGCGCCGGCCCTGTCCAGGGCCATATTTACCATTAGGCAGGATTGGCAATTGCCTATGGTTTCCGTTATTAGGGGGCCTCGGATATTTATGAACTTAATATTATTTTTTTTCTAGAACACTACTTTCAGTGTATAAAATAAGCATAAGAAAAATAAATATAATATTTCAAAAAAATATAATAATTAATCCTTATCAGCGTAAAATGCAAAGAAAATAAATAAAAGTCTATTTTTGTACATACTGGAAACACAATACGGGCCACAACCATCGGCCACCAGTCATAACAGATTTATGACGCAAAATAATATATTAATAAGTTATTAATAATAAATTAACAGTAAACACCCATGACCACATGATAAATTTATATTTATTTATATTTTATTGTTAGTGTTTGTTTTTACGGCATATACGCATAGTTTATTATACGTTTTTGGTAGTTGAGATTTTGTCTACATTGTATTTAATTAAATTGTTTTAAATGTCGTCGAGAAATTTTGAAAGCGGTGCTTCTAAAAGAAGAAGAAAAGAGTCACAAAACAAAGAATTAAAAAATATATAGAAGGTTAATGAACGAATTTGTGATCAATTCAGGTAAATTGTGTGGCAATTAAATGTAATAATTTTGTTTTGTTTATTATTAGTAAAAAATAATGTTTAATACTTCAGGTGTACAATAGAAAGAAGATAGTATAGTTACACAAAATTTGAATGAAGATTTTACTAATTTTAGAGATTCAAACATTTCAAACGTTATTAGTCTAACAATTGGATAAACTCAACAAGGTAATAAATTTCACTTTTGTTTTGTTAATATTATTAGTACACAATAATTTTAAATATTTCAGATATAAAACAGAAACAAAGAAAGTGTAGTATCACAAAATTTGAATGAAGATTTTGAAGATTTTAGAAATTCAAATACCACTATTCTAACAACTGAACAAACTCAACAACGTAATACATTTCACTTTTTTTGTTTTAAATTATAGATAAAAATAATGAAGGGTAAAAAAAAAATTAAAAACTATTACTAGGTATATGTATTGTAAATAAATAAAACTAAGTATTAATTACAAAATAGAGTTAGATAAAATTAGAATCTAATGAATGGAAAAACTAAAAATTGTAGATATCACTTGATATGTTCAATTTACAGATAAACTAATCAAATAAAATACAAAATAATTCTAAATGACCATGAACATACAAATAACTATCACAGTTATATTTATATTTTTTTGACAATGAATAATTTCAAATGTTATGTATAGTAATTATTTTAAATATAGGTACTTAATAATTATTATAATTTATAATTTAATAATATTTTAGGTGTAGAACAAAATCTCTCATGTACAACAAACATCAATGAAAATATTGGTGTTTCCAATCAGACTACACATACATCCATTGATCAGTATGCTATTTATATAGAAGATATTGGTCTTTGGCCATCAACGATCAACGATCAATTTAAAGAATATTTCACTGAAAGTTCTCCAAATCAGAACATGGATCGCATTTCAAGTTCTGGTTTATGGTAAGGTTTTAAGAAAAATGACCAATGACAACTTTTATTTCTACAAAAAAAATGAAAACAAAATAAAAAGAGAATGGTTAATTTACTCTCCCTCTAAAAAAAGTGTATTTTGTTATATTTGTATTCTTTATAACACAAGTCATACAGATATTCAACTTTGTAAAAGTGGATTAAATGATAGACAAAATATTAGTAATAGACTACTTCTTCATGAAAAATCTTTCGGACATCGTCTAGCTGTATGCACTTTTTCAAATAGATCATCCATATTAAGACGTATAGATTCTGCTTTAATTGTACAACAAAAGCAAGAAACTGCCTACTGGCGTAGTATCTTGGAACGCGTAGCCAGCACTGTTAAGTTTTTTTTAGGGCAAGGCTTACCATTCTTTGGAAGTGATGAAAAATTAAATTCTCCTCATAACGGTAATTTCCTTTGTATTATGGAATTAATTAGTCAATATGATCCGTTTCTTTCTCAACATTTAAAGCAATATGGTAATCTTGGTAGTGGCCATGTAAATTACATATCATCTTTTACTGTAGGTACGTGAATTCATAGATATTATGGCAAATACATTTTTAATTAATATAATAGAAAATGTAAAACAAGCAAAATATTTCGATCTTATTGTAGATTCTACACCAGACATTACACATACTGATCAGTTAACAGTGGTATTAAGATATTATGTAAATTATATAGGCGAACCTATTGAACGTTTTATGACTTTTCATAGTATTGATGGTCACACTGCTGAATATCTGTCGTCTAGTATTTCTGATCTTTTTAAAAATTGGAACTTAAATATTAAAAAATGTGTTGGTTAGTCATTTGATAATGCAAGTAACATGGCAGGTAAATAAACTGGTGTCCAAGCATGAATTAAAAATATTTCCCCAATTGTGCAGCACATTCGCTTAATTTAGTTGGTGTGAATTTAATTGAATCTTGCATACAGGCTGTCAACTATTTTGGATTAGTTCAGGCTATCTATGTATTTTTTTCTTCTTCTACCAAAAGATCGAAATTATTTACTGATAACCTTAAGAAAACAAAAAATACATATATTTTAAAACCACATTCTGAAACTCAATGGTCATCTAATGCAAATGCAGTAAAAGCTCTTCAGAATGGTTATAATATAATTTTATCAGTTTTGAATAATATTTATGAAAATGAAAATGAGAAGCCTCAATATAGAGTTGAAAGTAATAACTTATTAAAACAACTGAAAAAAAAGAAACTGCTGTTTTCACTTGTATTTGGAACTTGTATTCTTAGCAGGATTAATGAGAGTAGTATTCAATTACAATCAACGACTAGAAATTTCTCAAATATTATTCCTATTTATAACTCATTAATAATTTATATTCAAAGTGTAAGAGATAATTTCAATTTATATGAAGAAAAATCATCATGCTTTAATGTTGCAACTGATTATACTTTATTGAGAAAAAAAAACTCCTAAAAGTAAATGTCTTAATGCTACAGACACACCTGAAATTATTTTATCAGAAAGGCAAAAATTTATCTGTGATGTGCATTTTGTAATTTGTGATAATTTGATGACCGAGCTAAATAAAAGAAAATCCAAATATCAAGAACTGGATGACAAATTTGGTTTCTTATACAAATCAGAATCAAACTGAAATTGAAACCAAATTGAAAATTGAAAAATGTTTAAGCAGTTATTGTGATGAAATTGAAGTCAATGATTTTTTTGATGAATTCATTCAGTTTCAAGCGGGGTTTCAAGCTTATATTGAGTCCATTGATAATGTTTACCAATATAAGCAGAATCCACATAATCAACTTAAGTATTTGTAAGAAATGAATATTCAGCAAACATTTCCAAACGCCGTAACTATTTTAAGGATATTTTTATCAATTCCATGTACCAACTGTAGTAGTGAAAGGTATTTTTCTGTACTGAAGAGAATTGAAACAAGATTAAGATCAACACAAACTCAAGAAAGACTTGATAACTAAGGTTTACTATCAATAGAAAGTGATCTTACATCTTCTTTAAACTTTGATGACATAATAAATGACTTTGCTTTAAAAAAAGCAAGAGAAGTAATTTTATAAAACCGCTTATTTCTATTATAAGTATATAAAAATAGCTTCTTACAGTTAATATAAAAAAAAAAAAAAATGTTTAATTTTGTACATAATAGGTAGGTACAAGAAGTCTATAGTCTGTAGAAATAAAAAATGTATAACATAACTATGTTTGTTAAAATAAATAAATAAATTATAATTATATATTTGTTTTGTTTACTTATTTGTGGAGGGGGCTATATATGCTACTGAAGGGGCCACAATTTTTATTTTGCTTAAGGCCACAAAAAGCCTAAATCAGGCCCTGATTGCCATCATGTGAGATTAATACACAACATGCATTAGACGTTGATAGGTACCAATGCAATAAACTTGGTTATTTAAGGATATTAATTGTATTATTATAATAATATGGTCTAGGGATATCAAATATATAGTTGATGAAAATGAAATAATGAAATACTTCATATTGTACTAAATGTAGGTTTATGAATATACATAATATACATTATATATATATAACGTTAAATTAAAACAATTATATACTTTTATACTTTTCATAAATAATGCATATTGTTTTGAAAGATAAAATAATTGCATTGGGGGATTAAGAATTACAAATTATTTTTCGAAAATGGTTTATAAAACTATAAAAATATTTATTTTGGATGAGAATTTGATTTTATATTATTATTTTTACTAATTTTATCTAAATGTCATGTCACTCTTTAAATAGATGATACAATTATGGTAACTATTATTTGATTTTATAATTAGTATTCATATTTTCATAATTTAATATTTCATTGAATATTAAAATAATGTATTAGTATTATTATTTTTTTAGATATGTTTCGGTTCTGTCCAAGCAATCAATTCCAAGTGTAACGGTATTAGAAACTGAAAATTATTTCCTTTGGAACAAAAATTAAAAACTGAAAAGCAAACTGTATAAGCTATCTGTTATATTTTCTTATGAAACTATATGCAATAGTGATGAATTAGTTAATCTTTATACTGGTTTTCCAAATTCAGCAGTCTTCATGAGATGTTTAAAGATGTAAATTTAAATTATTATTTGGGATGGAATGTAAACTATAAGTCCTCAGAATAGCAGTATAATAAATAATGTACATCATAATTTTAAAAATGTACGTGGTTATATTATAGTTTGTAATTAACTTTTTTCCCGCCAAATTAATTTCTTTAGTAGATTTAAAATTACATAAGAACTAAGTTTGAATCAATTAACCTTATTATTCCCCTTTATACGATGAACATTATGCTCTTAAAATTGTGGCCAAAATATACATAGCTATTTTAATTAATTAATTAATGTTCAAATTATTCACTGTATATTTTTTATAGGTGAAATGTTTGTTTGAGTTTCGAGTTGTTACAATCAAGAAATTTGCCTGCGCAAACCGGTGTGCAATACCGTATCGTTTATGATACCGATTCATGACTCCGATTCATGTTGATCTACACCGGATTAGACAGAAATTTGCTAACTAGAACGATTTACATCCACCATAAATTATTATCATAATTTAGACATTTATATTCCCACCATTTTTAAATTTATAATAATATTATATAATATGAAAATATCACATCATCCTATCAGTAACTTGAAAGTTGAAACCCATAATATTCTTATTTCATTAATCCATTAAATTTTGTATTCTTATGAGTTGTGTTCGTTGCCCAATATATGAAATTATAACAAGTAATGGTTGAGGGAAAAGTAATACTTGACAACTGCTGGTGACTTGAGATGATGAAGTGATGACTGGTTATTCACTTTTCCGGTTCTTGACCGATGGCTGGGCTGGGCTGGCCTGTTGGCCGTCGACCCCCAAGACACGTGGTCGACATGGCCCATCGGCATCGGCCACAAGAAACAGGAAGACTTTGTCCGGCATCGGGCCCGTAGTGGATGCTTAGCCCATCATTTTGGACGTAGTAATCGACAAGAAAAACAAATATAAAATATAGTATGAATCGCCACCGAGAGGTTTCAGGCGTTGAGTTCGGCAGACGTAACGGAGTCAGAAGTCGCATGAAAAAGTGTTTGACGTTCAACTCGTAGCTTGTCGTCGGTGTCCAGGCGTTGAGTTCGGGGTTCGGCAGACGTGACGAAGTGGGGAAGGTCAGGATAGGCTTTTTATAAAATATTATATTACAATATTTACAATAGTAATAATTGTTTGGGGATCAGAGTGCACTGCGGTGAGTGCACCGACGGGTCCGACCCCGACGGACGCGACAGACTCGACAGAGGCACCGACGGCAGCCGATGGCGGTGAGCTGCGGCGACGACGGTTACACTGCCAACTGCGGGGATCGGGGGACATGTATTGCATAACATAGTCATTGGCGCGCAATAATCATAACAATATAATAATAAGGTATGCTCGTGAATGATAATATGGGTACAGGCACGAACTAAGATACCTTTGTTCGTGGATACAGCTGGTATGTTCGTTGTATTTATAATAATAATACGGCAAAAAATGTTGTGATGTTGCATGTTCTTTAATAAATAGTTGTGGATGTAGT
This sequence comes from Diuraphis noxia, assembly GCF_037042655.1. Classification (NCBI taxonomy): domain Eukaryota; kingdom Metazoa; phylum Arthropoda; class Insecta; order Hemiptera; family Aphididae; genus Diuraphis; species Diuraphis noxia. Next base: position 95,567,706 of record NW_028301711.1, on the reverse strand, counting down.
AAACCCGACATTATTACATTTATAATATAATTCATATATATATATCAAAATATAATGTACATATTTATAGATTCATACATATTAAGTAACAATAAATTACACAATAAATTGTGTATTTTATTTAATAATAATTGAAAACCAAGTGTTCAATTATTTCTTACCTATCTTTCTCAACCACAACATCTCAAGACTGAACAAGACGTAGCACACGTCGTTTAAATAATTAATTGTATTGTGCTCAACGTGTCCTTCACGGCGATCACTACATGGATATTAATATAATGTGTGTGTATATGGTTCAAAATAAATTAAATATATGATGTATATTAAAAAAATATATCTGTTTATTTATATTTTATACAACTCTGTATTTATCTCAAACTAATACTTAACTAGGTAATTATAACTTATAAATCATATTTTTTTTATCATTAATAAATGTGTTAGAGTAGAATTAATAGTTGTATAAGCTCATTGTAAATGAATTAATAAGTAGGTAAGTATTATTAAATTATTTGTACTAACATAATTATATGATGCAAGCATAATTGTATATGTATTGTCGGCATAACAAACTATTATTAGTATTAAAAAATGAAATTTTAAAATCAAGAATACATTTTTCTATTATTATATTAAAGGCGTAAGAAGGTAGACAGTGTATCATGTTCTCAGGAAAACGAAAGTTCAATTATTATTGAAAATACTACAACAACTGAAACTAATGTTTTAACGCCTACAAATAGTAAAAGTGATGAAGTTGAAAAGTATTTTCTTCATAAAGAAATTGAAGAATTAAAAAAAGAAAAATTGTTTCTTAAAAATAACTCTTTTGGTTACCACTCTATTGAATCTTATATCAAATTATTTGAGTTTTACCGTGGGATTAGTAAATTTATGTTTGATTTAATTGATGATTTATGTTCAAAAGTTTCTTTTAAATATTATTATGATTGGAATGTAGTAAAATTCTGTTTAAAGGACCAAATGCTTATGACTCTTATAAAACTAAGATTGAATTTAGCTTATCCAGACTTAGTATTTAGATTTAAGACTAGTGAATCCACAGTAGGTAATATTATATTAACATTAATAAGTGTTCTTCACTGAATTTTATTTATTAACTTAATGAATACAGTACCTTCACAAAATAAGAATCAAAATTGCTTACCAGAATGTTTCAATAATTTTCAAAATTGTAGAATAATATTAGATTGTACTGAAATTGCATGCATTATTCCTAAATCCCTTTTGGATCAAAAGCTCACATATTATAGTTCTTATAAGAATAAAAATACATTGAAAGGGCTTATTGGAGTGGCTCATAATGACGTTATTACTTATGCCAGGAAATTATATCCTGGATCCACTTCTGATAAAAAAATTGTAGGCCACTGTGGAGTATTAAATATATTACAACCAGGTGATTTAGTGTTGGCTGATAAAGGCTTCCTAATTTCAGACTTAATGCCTCCAGAAACTTCCTTAATCATTCCCCCTTTTCTTATGTCTCCGCAATTCACTCCAAGCGAAGTTCTGAAAACAAAGAGCATAGCTAGAGCCAGAATTCATGTTGAAACTTGAAAGGGTGATGGTTAGGCTGAAAAAGTTAAAAATTTTAACACACACACCAAAAGCGCTTTTTTAATATGTCATCATTAGTATTTCAATTATGTGCTGCATTAGTAAATTTCCAAAATCCAATAATAAAAGAAGTTGAGCATGTGTTGGTAAATAATGACAACACATAAAATATAAATTTCCAATATTCAGTTTTTATTTGTTAAAAAAATTATAATATAATAATTATTATTTAGTATGTATACAAATATTAATACAAATAACCTTTTTTTTAAATTATATTATTTAATTATTTATTATAATATATATTATATTAAGGATATAAATTTTATAATGAAAATTTTATTATTATTAATCAATTTGTTCTAAATTATAATTCTATTAAATTAACCCAAATATATATTATTTTTATTTTTTTTATAAACAATTCCTAGACTATAAGGCTATCTATTCCAAGTATATAAAATGTAATAAATAGAAGGATATAAATTTTGTTATGTACAAAAATTAATTTTCTGTTAAAATATAAGGTATGAATTTATGATGTTAAAAATTTAATAAAATATCAATATTTGATGACCAATTTGGATCTTTATACATTTTGAAAGCAACTAAAGATTTAGTAGTCCATATAATAAGAATTGCAGGTGACATTTTTGTCATGTGCATTTGACCTTGTATTTAAAATTAATTATGATACTATAATTATTGTATATTCAGTAATTTAGATTTAAAAAAAAATAGTATAATATATCATGTTAGTTTTTAATAAACAAGTACATAATTTAATTTATTTAAATATAATTATGATTTGAAAAAAAAGTTATTGTTGCAGGGAACATATTCCATAAACACCAAGAAAAGTTTAAATAACAATATAATACAATGTAGAAATAAAGGTACAGCATATTATAACACCGGCATTTCATTTTAATAACAGTACACGAACAAGATGTATGTACAGTGGCGTAGCCAGGGGGGGGGGGTTTGGGTGTTATAACCCTCCCCCTCAGCCGTATTTATATCAAAAATATAATGTTTATAATATAGGAATACAATCATTTGGTCGTGGTAAAATGTATTCTCTTATTAAAACCCCCCCCTAAAAAAAATCCTGGCTACGCCACTGTGTATGTAGGTATACATTTTAATTATTTAAGTATAGTAACATTTACTAAAATGTTACAAAAAATTGCTGTTCATATATCTGAAATTGTAGATATTTTTAAGGTTATAAACAAATTACATGTTTTACTTTAAATACAAAAAAAAAAGAATACAAATATTCCTTAAAATAAATTAAAAACAAAACAACCCTTTTAAAATGTGTTTGCAAAATAAAACAAAATAATAACACCTTGGCTCAATAATTGTTAAAAAAAATTAATAATCATTATTATAATATTGTAAAAAAGCATAACTGGAGTTTGCAGCTGCGGTTGGGCATAAAACACTGCTTGTTGCAGAAGTTGCAGAACTCGAAAAATCTGCTTTGACAAATATTGTCACTGAACTATTCCGTGAATTGGAACTATCTGTTTATGGAATAGGTGATACCGGTACAATTGATTCTACGGATGTTATTGTATTCGAAGCCTTTGCCTTTATTGCGCGTAATTCCAATTCGGAAATAATATTAAAAACCCTAGTTTTTGCTTCTATGGCCAATTCTGAGGGAAATGTTGCAACTGTCGAAGCCATGCTTTTAAAAAAAATTTGAATTGGATCATTACATAATTCGCCTCTTCTCATCTCTTTTAACACCACCAAACGCTCCTCTCGCCTTTTCTTGATTTCCTCAATTAGCTTATCCTTTGTTCCAATTTTTTTTTTGGTTTTTCATACGGTTTTCGAAAGCTATCTGTCAAAATATCACGTATTTCATTTTCCAGTGGTTGATCGACTATCGAACTATCTGTTTCTAATAAAACTTGACCGGAATTATTAGAAAAACACTTTTTTCTGACTCTAACTCCGCAGTTTGATTAAAACTTTCATTTTCCATAACCTCTGAATAGTTTAAGTTTTCAATGTAGACAATGTTCGATTTAGTTCTAAAAATAATTTTATAAATCATAAAATGTTTGAATTTTAAGCAATAATATAAAAAAGGTGGGTGAGTGGATGTCGCTCTGCTGTACATTAGGTTACAAGTGGGACACTGTTTAATGGATGGTATTGAATTTGTATTCAATGATATAATATCATTGTATACGAATGTAATGAAATTGTAAACGATTCTGAGCTGGGACGGTTTGTCATGTGGATATTTTATATTATAATTTTTATTACTTATTATAAATACGATAGCCGGTAAGTTGAATTAATATTATTATAAAATTACAACAAAGTAACTAAAATCGTTTTTCTTGGATATTTTATATATAATTCCGTCCGAAAATATGAACATAATGTAACATTACAACATTTTTTGCCTAACCCATATTACCATTCACGAGCATACCTTATTATTATATTGTTATGATTATCGCGCGCCAATGTTATGCAATACATGTCCCCCAACCCCCACAGGTAGCAGTGTAACCGTCATCACCACAGCTCGCCGCCATCATTTTAGAAAATTAGACTCATTTTGACAAATAGCGGAAAAAAAAGCTGGAAAGCTGAATTTTGGTATACACCTTTATTGAAGGGTATTAAGTAACATACTAAAAGTCCCCTAAGATTTGATGACCGCTACTTCCGCTAGAGCGCGCTTTGTGCAAGAAAAATCAGTTTTTCTCAAATAACTCGGTTGTTATTAAGATTATAAGAAAAATACCTATATACTATATTATAGAAGAGGTAATTACCTATAAAAAATGCACTTACAATATATTTCGTGGGATCAATATTTACCTTGATAATCGGACATCCAATATTATAGAATTGGTAATTTCTGTCTTACGGCGTCCGTAATTGTGACTATAACACAGTTTTTTTTTGTATTAATTTTGTATAAATGAGCGGTTTATTGTTTTATAATTATTATCTAAACATAAAATAACTATTACATATAGAGGTAACCGGTAGGTATATAATAATAAAAATTAATATTGGTTAATATCGCGATGACACAATTTCGGTTACTGCTTGACAAACAAAATATTATTTATTTATTAACTTAAACAAAACTTTATTTATAACATAATCATCTTAATTTTTATGTAATTTTGGTCGTTTTTGAACACTAGTAGTAGGTGTATCATCATCACTGCAATGTACCTATTTGAATAACACGACATCGAAATAATTTATATAGAAAAATAATCTATTATTTTGTTTAAAATATATAATTATTATCTTGTTATGTTAAATGCAGTTTATCAATTTCGACTGATTTGTGTTACTATTGGTTATAAATAGTATATATTTGTATGTCCAGTTATAATAACTACCATCATAAAACCTATTACTCTTACTATAGGAATACCCCATAGTGGCCCGTACATAGTATTTCTTTAAAAATAACTTTGACTATCGCGAATCAGTTCGTGTCGCGCTAATCTACTTCAGTCGTGTGTCTGTAATGTAATAGAGCTTATCGTGTCAATACGTCGCTATATACGACGCGTATTTTTGATTATATTGTTTTCGATCATGTATTATATCATTTTAATTATTATTCATCGATTATTTTTTATTTGAAATTAGTTAATAGAAGTAGATAGGTATGTCTTTAAGTAAGTGCTGCATTTGTGAAAATCTAATTAACTTGGAAAGTGAGGTGGTAACTTTAAAATCTAAAGGTTTAGATTCATTAATAAGTTCAAGTAAACAAAGATTTGACGACAAGTGGTTAAAATTTAACGAAAATATAAAAGTGCACCCAAACTGTCGTAAGGATTACACCCGACCGCAAAGTATCAAAGCTGCAATCAATGCAGTAAATGCAGCGAAGGATTTACGCGGTACCAGTTACATCTCTCCAACAAAAGGAAAATTAAGGTCAGCTATACCAGAATTTAATTTTAAGTTGCAATGTTTGTTTTGTGATGAAGTCATAGATGACGAGTTTTTTAAAAAAGAGAAAAAAAAGAAAATTGAAAATAGGAGGTCTGTTCATGATGTCCAGAGTTTAGAAATAAAGATTTCAACTTTAGACATTGCGATTAAGAGGGGTGATGATTGGGGTAAAAAGATTGTTAATCGTATTACTAATGTGTTCGATTTAGTAGCGGTTGAGGCTAAATACCACGGAGACTGTCATAAAAAGTTTTTTGCTCTGCCTAAACAAGGTACAAAACGTGGTAGACCCGCAAGTGAAGAACTGAATATTGCGATGGAAAAAATATACAACATTTTGGAAAGTAGTGATGAATGTCAATATGCAATTAGAGATTTGATAAAAGAGGTTCAATGTGATGGTTATGAGCTCGAAATATGTTTAGATAATAATTATAAAACAATAAACCGCTCATTTATACAAAATTAATACAAAAAAAAAACTGTGTTATAGACACAATTACGGACGCCGTAAGACAGAAATTACCAATTCTATAATATTGGATGTCCAATTATCAAGGTAAATATTGATCCCACGAAGTATATTGTAAGTACATTTTTTATAGGTAATTACCTCTTCTATAATATAGTATATAGGTATTTTTCTTATAATCTTAATAACAACTGAGTTATTTGAGAAAAACTGATTTTTCTTGCACAAAGCGCACTCTAGCGGAGGTAGCGGTCATCAAATCTTAGGGGACTTTTAGTATGTTACTTAGTACCCTTCAATAAAGGTGTATACCAAAATTCAGCTTTCCAGCTTTTTTTCCGCTATTTTATTTAATTTGCCTGGACTTGTCGCGTCCATCGGTGCACTCACCGCAGTGCACTCTGATCCCCGAACAATTATTACTATTGTAATATATTTTATAAAAAGCCTATCCTGACCTGCCCCACTTTGTCACGTCTGCCGAACTCAACGTCTGGACACCAGCGACCAGCTACGAGTTGAACGTCAAACACTTTTTCATGCGACCTCTGACAACGATTACGTCCGCTCCGTCATGTCTACCGAACTCAACGCCTGAAACCACGCGGCGGCGATTCATATTATATATTTTGCTTTTCTTGTCAACTACTACGTCCAAAATGATGGACTAAGAGTCCACTACGTACCCGATGCCGTGCAAAGTCTACCTGTTTCTCGTGGCCGATGCCGATGGGCCATGTCGACCACGTATCTTGGGGGTCGACGGCCAACAGGCCAGGACTATCCCAGCCATCGGTCAAGAACCGGAAAAGTGAATAACCAGTCATCATTTCATCATGTGCGTTTAATTAAAATAAAATAAGAAAATCACTACATGACAAATCGACTGAATATTCAATGTATTGTTGTAAAAACTTTAACTTCAAATGGTCATAAAAATTTAATTTGACTTAAACTTTCAAATCTTTCTAAAAAGAAAAATATTTATAAATTTTTAACACAAAATAATTTGCTAATTTTCGTGTTTTTCAGTATTTTGTCAAGATTTGAACTTTTAATGCTTATAAAAAAAAACTGTGACTAAAAATGTTTAATATTTTAGATTCGGAGCGATGAATGTATTGATTTTACCATGATGTGTTTTTTTTTTGTGTCTGTCATCACGTTTTGGGGCAGTAAAAATGCTTCGATTTTTGACTTCAGTACCTCGTTCGATTAGAAAGTGAATCTAGTTGGTACTTTGGGAGGTCAAAAGTAAATTCTTAATATCTTTCTAAATAATCGAGAAAAACAAACTAAAAATTAAGGGAAAACGAGAAATTTTACGCACATTCATTTTTCGACAAAATCGATTTTGATTTTTGATGTAACTTTAAAACAAATGACCATAGATAAGTTTTTCAATTTTTATCACAAATAAAAAGTCCACCGGAGATGCAAATTAAATTTTTATGAGCATTTGAAATTTAAATTTTTACAACATTGGATTTTAACTTTTAGCGATTTCTTTATTTTGGTGTAACTCTAAAACAATTGACAGCAGGTACTTGAAATTTTCACTGAATGTTTATATAGGCATTTTCTGTATTTGATAAAATTTTCAAAATATTTAGATTGGTTTTGAGCTGTTTACTGACATTTTAATTTTTCAACTTTTTTAGTTTTCTTTTTTTAAATACCGATAAAAATGTATGTGTTCGGTAGAAAAGCTTGAAAATTTAATACAAGGCTTCTAACACATTGTAACAATAGCAGTTAAAAAATATTAAAAATACAGCACGATTTTTTTTATAAACATTCAAATTTTGAATTTTGACAACATATTATGTAAAAATCACGAAAATTCGTAAATTATTTTATGCTAGAAATTCATTAAAAATGTTCTTATTATATCTTAGAATTTAAAATTTTATATAAGGCTCCTAACGTATCGAATCGTTTTTCGTATACAATGATATAATATCATTGGATTCAAATTTAATTCACGAACATTTCACCAGCCCCCCCAAGTTGGTAAATCGTGTTTATTTTTCACCATTAATTAGTGTTCAATTTGTGTGAATTTGTGCGATAAAGGATTAAAGATACATTTAAAAAGAACTTTGGGGGGGAGGGGGCTGGAGAAAGGTTCCCTTGTCCCCCTAAGTGTGAAAAACCAACATTCTTGGATTTTTTTGCCAACAATTAGTGCGCCATTTGTGTGAATTTGTGTGACCAAAACCAAAATTTGTGCGCAACCCTTTAGCCCCTAAAATTTAGTTTAACCTTTTTGACCATTCCCCCCCCCACCTCGAGGGTGAATGATCGAATAACTAGAAAAAGTAGAAAATTCCGTTGAATGGGGGGCGGGAGACACGAGAAAATTGGTTTTCCGATCATAGCTCGGGAATGGTCGCATACAAATTCCAAAAATGGTCATACAAATTCATACAAATTGAGTTATTGAATCTGGCAGTACAAAACATATGAATACTTAATTACTTATATTACGGGGGCTGGAGACATGTGTCATCAGCCCCCCTTCAGTATTTTCAATATTGCTCGAATACTGGTGTCGTACAAATTCTAATCACAGTCAAACAAATTCATACAAATGACATACAAAATATTTGGATAGAAATTTTCTAGATTTTCTTTTGATGGGGGGTTGGGGACACGGACGTCCTGAAAAGTAAAACTGGTGAGATACTTATAAGAGCCGAACAAAAGGTAAACATATGGAAAGAATACTTAGAAGAATTGTATAGATTTGCAAGTCAATTTAGTCGAAATGTCCTAGAAGATGAAGACAAAGGAAAATATGTCATTAATTTTGTTAAGCAAAGTTAATCCAGTCGTAAAAAACATTTTAAATTCAAAAAGTATAACTTTTTTTAAATATTTTATGAGAATTTTTAAATAAGTTCTTTTTAAAACCTAAATAAAGTTTTAAAAAGTTATTACTTTTTAAATTAATGAGTAACAAAAAATATTGATATGTTAAAAAATCATAAAAAATAAACTACTCGACTTGGATAAATATTTTTAGAATTAAGTTTTATAAAAACCAGATTTACAAATTTACTATATTGAAATTAAAAAAAAAAATATTTTGAACAATAGAAAATTATAAAATAAATATAGTGTAAATTTTCGTCAAAATTCTAAGTTTAAACGCTTATAAAAAAATATTGAGAACATTTCGTTTACCTTCTCTCTTCTTCTTGTTCGTTCAAAAAGTTTAATGAGTCATCATTGTATTTTTATTTATTTTTTGCAGCTGAACCATTATCCATTTTCATTATTTTTTAAGTTTTTTGGTATGAGGTATAGTTCTCCAGCGTGTCTTGCAATCATTTGCTAAAAATATCAATTATATTTTTTTTTACAGATTTTTGACTACAGGAGAAAGTTACAGGTCCTTAGCGTTTCAATTTAGAATTTAGAATAGTTGGATAAGCATAATAGTACGAGAAATCCTTACAGAAATTTGTGGAAAATTACAAAATATAGCGATTCTACAACCAACCGAAAAAATCTTTTAAACAATGTTTCCGCAGAGTTTTATAAAACATGGAATTTTCCGAACTGCTGTGGCGCGATAGATGGAAAACATATTCGTATTGTTTGTCCCGCTGACTCTGGTTCATTGGACTTCAATTACAAGTCTTTTTTTCCATTGTACTATTGGCGTTAGTTGATGCAAATTATATGTTTTTATTCGTGGACATAGGGTCTTACGGAAAAAAAGGCGACGCTGGTATTTTTCCTAAATCAAATTTGGGAAAATTAATTTCATCTGGGGAATTTCCATTTCCAGAGCCTAAGTGTTTACTATTTCCAGATATAGTTTTACCTCATGTTTTCGTAGGGGACGAAGCATTTAAGCCATCAAATAATATGATGAGACAATATCCTCGAGAACAGTCATAAGCATGTCACTAAAGCAATTTTAACTACCGACTAAGTTGAGCTCGGAGAACTACTGAAAATACATTTTGAATTTTTTTTCAGTCTTATATGCGCAATTAGGACGTGCTCTATTTAAAGCAGTCAATACTATCAACGCTGAAGTAATTTCTACGAGTAAACCAACTTACTGGCCAACTGATCCGAATAAAATCCTTGATTTATTAGACTTTTCGTAGTTAAAAATATTTCCTCTAGCTATGTTGAAGCTGAAGGACTAATAGAACTATCTTCTGATCATATTCCCGTGTTACTTTCACTAAGCTCAAATGTCATAACGAAAGAAAGAAAAATCTTTCTTACAAACAAAAGAACTGATTGGGATCTCTTTAGGAGTGCTCTCGAAGAAACCATCACTCTTTCAGTTAAGCTAAAAACATCATCAGACATTGATGCGGTAGTGCAAAAATTAACTAATGACGTTGCTGAGGCAGCGAGAGTGGCCACACCCATAATACATGAAGGAATTAATCAAGAGACCACTTACCCAATTGAAATAAGAGAACTTGTCCAACAAAAGCGTAAGGCGAGAAGAACCTGGCATAGAACGCGACATCCAGTGGATAAAACTAAATGGAATCGTATTAGTAAAATTTTACGTGAGAAAATCAACGAAATGAAAAACAAAACATTTAAATTTTATCTGAGTGGCTTATCCGCAACGGACGATACAGATTACTCTCTGTGGAAAGCTACAAGACGCATTAAAAGACCTCGTGAACATGTTCCACCTATCCGTAAGGTAGACGGTACTTGGGCACGCAGTGAGAAAGATAAAGCCGAAGTATACGCTCAACATCTTGAAAGTGTATTTCAACCAAATAATATCGCTTATGAACTTGATATGATACAATGTCAACCACTCAATGGAACAAGAGAAAAAATACTGGTTTTTACTCCTCTAGAAGTTGCCTATGAAATTGATAACAACATCAACCCAATAAACACACTGGTTTCGACGAGATCAGCCAACGAATACTTAAAGAGCTACCAAAGAAAGCGATAATCCTTTTAACACATATATACAACGCAATTCTACAACTAGAAAGTTTTCCTAAGCAATGGAAAAAGGCACAAGTGATCATGTTACTGAAACCCGGTAAGCCACCAGAACGAGCTACCTCATACAGACCAATATCACTTCTCCCAAGTATGTCGAAACTCTTTGAAAAGCTTCTTCTTAAACGTTTAAAACTGCTTGTAAAAGAAAGGCGCCTCATACCAGATCATCAGTATGGGTTTCGGAACAAACATTCTACTACTATAGATGACGAAATTAAAAAGTTTGCCAAACATGTGAAAAAACTTGAGTTGCACCCAAATGCAACTGCTAAACAACTTCTTCACAACTCGCAAGACATTAGGCGCCTCAAACGCCTGAAGCCATACGACTAAGTTTAATTAACTTAGGCTAAGAAAAGGGGCTATCTCATTGGAGGTACAACCCCAAACTTGTTCTTGTATAATATATATATATTTATGTATATATAAGTAGTTATTATCATTGTATAATACTACTTATGTATTGTATTACTATTGTTATACTGTATTCACCCACAATGTATTATATTTATAAAGAATTTTAATCGTTTAAATAAAGATGCCATAGGCAGTTAAAAAAAAAAAATAAGCGCAATTACGGGGCAATTATAGCCCCTTCCCCCACAAATGGTAACACACTATTAGTTACAAATAACTAACTTTTGATGATGACATTAAAAACATCTGGAAGGTTAAATATTTTAATATCTTGGATGCAATAATAATAAATATGAAAAACGATTTTCACCTGAAAAAGCATACATACGGCAAAAGCTATTGATAGTTTTATAACATTAAACTTTGATGATAGTTTGTTTTTCGTAGACAACTACAAGGTAACAATTAGAATATTTAAAACATATAATAATGTAGTAGGTATATTATAAAACAAATGTATTATTTTATTTTGCCTTTTTGTAGAAACTATGTAATGTTGATGTTGTAATGTTGAAATCGGAAATGTTAGAAGCAAAGAACTGTATTATTCGTTTAAATATACAAGAAAATGTTGAGTTAGAAGATTTGAAGAAACTATTATTAGATAAAACTGTTCAGCGACATGTGAACGATCATTCTCGGCATTGAGAAGAATTAAAACATGGCTAAGAACTTCTATGCGCCAAGAAAGATTTACAAATCTCTCTTTGATACACATAGAAAGAGAAATTTCAAATAACATTTGTACAGGTAATCTTTTAGCTGAATTTTCTAAAAAAGATCGTAGATTCTCTTTTTAATAATAAAATGCAATATTAATATTCAAATGTATTTTTTTTTTTTTTTGCTTGTTTTAATTGTTTTAAAACATTTGATCTGTTTTTTTAGTGTTATTGTCAATGGGTATATGAAGAACTCCTAGGTATATTATTTCTTGGTTGGAAAGAAGTAAGTAAATAAATGAGTATAATACCGTATTTTATCAATGAAACATAATAGTATTATTACTGAGTTTACATATTATATAAATTCAGTAAAATTTCAAGACATACTTAAGGGGTGTGGACTATTACGCGACTATACGTGGACTAACCCAAGACTATTTTATATGCATTTGTCTACCCCCCCCCCCCCATCCAAGTAAAATATGGTGATGGCGGCTTGTATTATTCATAACTTATTAGTTATTACGAAAGGAACGTATAAATCATTCGATTGAAAATGATGCAAATATGGAACTTCCGAAAAACATGATGCCTTTTAATGCCGTAGGAGGAAATTCGTCACATGAAGCTTTTCGTATACGTGTATCATTCAACTATTATTTTAATAGTGGGGCTGGATCAGTTAGTAGTTGGTAGACAAAACAAGTGACAAGGACAAGTTAAGAACATTTCACATACAGTTTGTATAAAAATGTAATAATATTTAAAAAAGTACCTAATGATATAGTTTAGTATTTTATTTTATTTTTTTAACTACTAATTTATTGTTTTGTTTTCTTACCACTTTTTCCGATACATGAAATTTCTTTCCAAACATTATCCTTTATGTTATTGTCTCTATAGTTCTTGTCACTAACTTATATAAAACAGGGTGATCACGAACAAGTGCTAATAATTGTTCATCATTTTCTGGAGTGAATAATTTTGATTCCATGATGAAAAAAAACTATAAATATATGACACTGTAATTGTTTGAACCTGAGCCGTTTTTTTCGCACCTGTGACTAGTAGTGTGGCCGTTTGACACCTGTCTGGTCACCCCGCTGGCTGTCCGACGCCGAAGTGCGATTGCGCGAACTTTTGGCGACCGGCATCGCTGACCACCGGTTCTCCAGCGATCCGGCGGTCTGTCTGTTCAATTAACAGCACCGTCGTCCGATATAGTATGTCGTGACCGTGGGTGTCGTATAAGTTTTGTTATACCACGTTGTCATTGTGGGACGATCGACAAATCCAGTTTGTATACTGTGCCGCAGGTCGACGATATTATATATTTTATTATTATTTTAAAGTTGTGTCGATCGTCGATCTGTTATTATAATAGTTTGTGAGCGGGTGTGATTTTCATCGTCACTCGCCGCACGTATTTACACGTGCCCGCACTTTCGTGTGCGTCCGTCTCCGTACTACGTCGCGGAGCGTGCATGTGTCAAGTGTGTGAAGCACGTACGTCTGCGACATATTATTCGCGTGAACATATCCGTCACCATCGTGAGATCAGGTAATTAGTTGTGACCAGCGTTATCGTTATTATTTGATTATTATTTACTTATATATTAATTTGCATATTGCGCAATTGTTGTGCTCTTTAAAGTGCATCATAATTATTATACACTAATTGTCATTAATTATTATTATTAGTCGTATTATTATTATTAGTACTACAATCGTCCGAAGAGACGTCTTGGGCGTTGTACAATATTGTATTGTTTGTGTTTTAAAAATATATTAGTTATTATATACTGTTGATACCACATTCTTTTTAATATTATCATTTGCTCCCACACATTTCACGAGTTGCTCAGCAAACTGCCCAAGCAAGTGTTGGCGGCGAAAACATTTTGGTAGCAGAGCATGGTTTTTCCGTGTAACGGGGGACCCAGTGAGCGTTGTGCGTGGGTATTGGTAATATTATTATAAGACAAATTGTATTAGATACCATGATAAATTAAATAGGTATGTCACTATGTCAGCAACTCGTGATACGCATGTCTGTGACGTAAGCATTTCTCCATCTCTTATCAAACGTTATAATATTATAAAAACAAACATATTTTTCAGCTTCAACATATTATGTCAAATATTACTTTTTTTTTCGTAATTTAGTTATGTCTATTGTTTTAAAACTTAAATATAGCCAATGTTAATTGTATACACTTTTATTATGTTCTTAATATATTTAACATTTGCTAATGAACTAACCGACGTAGTATGTACGGTTAGGTTATATTATAGTATTATACCTTATTGTCACAGAAACTTTTGTAAATTTTTTTTCATTATTTAATTAGCAATGTGTGATGTGTATCTATAGCTCTTCATTTTATTTTTTTCAATCAACTTTATAAGTTTTATATTCGTTCATGTCTGGAATAAATTTCAGTTTTTTTTATCTAAAACAAAACAATATTACAGAGAACATTAGACAGCAAAGTTAGGTAAAGATATTTCATGTATGATAATATAGTTAGCTGCAAGTTGTGTATTATTCATAAGTCATAGCTAGGGCTTGGAAGTTGATGACCTAAAGAACCTTAAAAAATGACTGCAAAAAATGACCCAGTAATAATCAAAATATGAAATAAAATGACTTAACTAAAAATGCAAAAAAATGACTTATTTTATATTTTTAAGAAAAAAAACCTCTTATTTAACATCTTGTTAAAAATTGTTATTTAAATATAAACCATAAATTCAATACACAAATATTTTGTGAGATTTCGGTCTTTTTAAGAGGACGCCACACCGAAAGCGAAACGTATACAATGACCGAGAGAACGAGCTGTTAGGTGTTTTCGCGATGCGCAAGCACGCGACGTTTAAGCCGCGCCCACCACTCATCGTCGGCGGCCGGCCGACGATTGTGCTCATTCGGAGCGGTGATCATTATATTCTCAACCTTCGTCTGTGGAGGATCGCGTAAATATAAAATGCATAGGTACACGTTACACGTACATTATGCCGCATTGCCGCCGTAATATTTTTAATAATCGCGCGTACTTACGCGACCTGTATTTATTGCATTTTTAGATACTTACTCAATAATAAATATATACAATATACTAATACAGTAAATAATATCTAATTTATAACAGTAACCTTTTTAGTAAGTAAATAAGGTAATATTTAATTGAATATATTATTTTACGTTATACTGCTACCATATAGGTATACTTTTTAAACGACAGTTTTTGGGTATTTTTTTAAACATAATACAGTAGCACTTATCAAAGCTATCTATTATTATTTATAAGATCCTAAGTTTTTACAAAGATACGATTCAGATATGAATTTTATAATAAAGAAAATAATAGTTACTGTTTAGGTTTTTCTACCATATTATTTATCCAAAACTCTTCATCAAACTTTAGTATAGTTCTACATATTTCAAATGCTACGCATAAGCGTGCGCACGGGGGAGGCAGGGGAGGCGGTTGCCTCCCCTGCGAGATTTTCCTCTATACCAAAATATAATATTATACCTACCAATTGGAGAAAATTGGGTGGGGGGATTGGAGTCTGGACCTCCTTAGCTAAAGTATTGCCTCCCCTGCCAAGAATACCTACGCACGCTTATGATGCTACGAAGTCTTCAACGATCGTAGACTCATAAAAAATATACTCTTAGAAAGGCCATAATTTTTACTATGTTTTGTTGGAAACCGATTTCTGAAAATTGTATTAACAAGCAAGCATTACGGCATAACAAAAGATCATTTTATAAAAACTAATTTGCTTATATTTTAGAAAATAAATTACATTTCAAATATCTGATTCCAACAAAACATAGTAAAAACTATCACCTTTCAAACAGTGTATTACTTATGGGTCTACGACCATTATTGACTTCGTAGCATTTGAAATACGAATGCATTATTTTTGATGCAGAAAGACGGGTGTGGCGTCCTCTTAAGGACTTACTTTCCACCCATGTGATCAGGGGAACACTGACCACATGACCTATAAACCGCACCGCGTCCCATACAGCATAATCAAATATCCCCTGAATATCTTCACTGTGTTTTTAATATTAATTTAATATCTGTACTATGTCTCTGGCGTATTTTTTGATATTATAAGGATATTGTACAGATGTCTTATGAACCAACTTTTCATATTGCTCACATAAACAACATACAATATCAAAATGATATATTTATCAAGATATATTTTCAATATTAATTAAATGATAATATCAAAGAAATATTAAATTCTTTTTATTTTGTGAATATCACATTTTTTAAATATACTTTATAATTAGAATAATTAAGTTCAACTATTGATCTGATATCAATTTATTTATATTTAGTAAATATCTCTTTTAATTTTATTTTAATATGGTACATATATATATATATATATATATATTTTTTAATTATAAATTTAATGTAATATGTATTATAAAAACATAAACTCAATTAGTATATATATATATATATATATATGTACATTAACATTATAGTTTTTAAACAAGAATCATAAATAGGGAACAAGAAGTTAAAAATAATTATTATAATAAACAAGAAGTAATAATAAGTGTGATTTGGATTTATTATATTTTAACTCGGAATAAAATCATGAACATTATAATAGTGGTTCTTCTGTTTGTAAGGAGTTACTGGCATCTTTTGCTTGTTTTTTATTATCAATTCTGGCTTTAGCTGTTGTTAACCATTTTCCAATGATTGATATTATTTCATCATCATCTTTTATGATTTGGAATTTTGATTTGTGTATAGTATCTAAAATACATTATTATAATAATTATTATTTAGAATTAATAATTCCAATAGTATTATTACCAAAAATAACTTTGTTGATCAATAATATTAATGTAGAAAATTTATATTTATTTTTCAATCCAAAATATGTGAAATCTTTTAATACAAAATCGGAAAATACTTTTTTCATTATTTTTTGGATCATATGTTTAGCAGATTTTCCTCCGGTTCTGAGCATCTCAAGTTTCTACATTATTACATTAAAACATAAAATTAACATATGCACACAATTGCATTTACATTTTTAGTAAAAATTTTACCTGGTAAAATACTCTATAATTTAGAAAATATTAACTTATAAACAAAATTTGATTTATACTAAAAAAAGTATTAGAATCTTTATATTTATTATTATTAGAATAAAGCATTACGAGGATGTCTCATGCGTTGTCTCTGTCTTACAAACGTAGAACATAGCAAAAAATTCACTTGTGTGGAACAGCTTTTCTCCCTCAGTGTTTATAATAGAATTATAAAATTATATAATTAAAATTATTATTGTTATCAGAATTTCACAACGCATAGGTAAGATCTTTATCTGTGTCATAGCGTCGTTATTTTTTTGATGGCACAAACCAATAAATTTAAGAAATTAAATGAACAAATAAAAAATAAATGTATTTTCTTAAGCTTTGGAATAATGAGTTAGAAAGAATCAACCTTGAGTATGATATAACATTTACTTACAACTTTGTTTTTAAAATCTTGTTCATTAGCTTGTAGTTTTATTTCAAAATCGTTCAGTTCTTTGTGGTTGGATACTGGCCAAGCAGTCATAAGATTGTCTATTTCCCCTATCCATGAATTATAAGTAGTAGTTATGGAGCTCGAATTGTTGATCAATTGAATAATTTCTTGTTGAGTGTCGGATATTTTAATGATTTCAACTTTCAAGTATGCCAAGTAGTTGAGAATAGTTTTTAGTACAGCTGAAAAATGTAATATTAAATATACATTTTCATTTTTTATTAAGTGATTTAATCATAATTATTTTTGTTAATTCATTAAAATTAAAAAAAAAAAAAATAGTTTTATTCTTTTTCTCATTTACTCTAACTTTGAGTTTAGAAATATTTAACTGGAAGTTTATGACTATTATTAAATATAAGATTAAAATGGCTCTACAAATAGGAGATGAGTTTAACTCTTTTGAGGAATTTGAACAAGTATTCATTTCTATACTATACTATTATAAAGTAAGTAACAGATTTAGAAAATATGTCATAAATCTTCTGGTCTTATCTTAATAGAATCAAGTTTGGGTGTATACTCTATAGATCTCAAAGCACCTACATTGTATAAAGTTAAATACACAATTAATTGGGGTATATACATAGGTCTGTTCAGGAGTTAACATATTAACATTTTTACGTGTTCTAAATGACCATTGAACTATATAATAACTGGAACGCTCACCACGCAGTGTGGCCCGAGCGAGGATGTTAAAAAGAGATAGCGTTTACATTAGGTGTATTTATCCTTGTTTAACATACGGCGCCAAATTGTAATTTTATTTTATAATGCTGTTTTAAGTAATAACTAATAGTATTTTACGGTTTAAGCGGCTTGACGCTTGAATAATAATTATTGAACAACGAGATATTTATTTATAATATAAATATTATACCATAAATGTTTGGATTAATTAGCATTAAATCTTACCTGCATTCCGAAATTAAACTGTCAGCTTGATAAATTGACAACCAATTTATATTTTTTTTAGCAATGTTGTTGATATGTTTAAATTATTTACTTATTTATTTATTTAAAAAATGTAATATACAGAAACAGGATGAAATACAATTGTTTGAAATATGAAATAACTACTCGTATACATTACATTGTATATTTACTTTCCCAGGTTGGTTATTTTTTTTATAAATTTTGAATGGATAGTAAATATAGCATAGGTATATTATACAGCAGGGGTAAACCAAACCAAACCAAACTTTCGCATCTTTTTGTAACATTTTTACAAAAAAAATTTTTTTATATGAATTTATGTATTTGAAAAAATATAATATTTTATTAAACTACAGTCTACAATGTATAAAAAAATTAGTAAAAATAAAGTGTTCTTGGTATAATTTTTTTACAAATTATATCAATTTACAATATCATATAGATTATAGGATTATAAATTATTTAATAATATGAAATTTTTTTACATTTAGGCTCTTCCATATTTATATATTTGGTGGCTCGCGAGTCTCTTTTCGCTGGCCACCTCTGTTATACAGTATATATGTCGTACGCATATAGTCAAATCAGGCATTTTAAAAATATCTTGTACATTGTCTTCAATTAAATTATTTTTTTTTAATAAATGTATCATTTCTCCCATATTACTTACTCGATTATTTCTTCTTATAAGTTTTTGTTGAAGAATTTTCTTTTCTCTGCGTAAATCTTGTATTGTCTTATCTAACTCTTTACCAGTTAGTTTTGTTTGGACCCCAACATCAACAAACATACTTTTTGTACCATCTGAAGCATTTGTACTACTTTGAACTGGTTCTAATTCATTCTATACAAATGTAAATGTTTATCAATATAATATCATATATTATGAAAAGAAATTTTAGTAAATATGTTAATAGCAATATAAATTATATTATTTATAAATTAAAACAAATATGTTCATTTTTTAATTTGGAATTTTAAATATTATTATTTTGTGTTTATTACTTGAAGATCTAAACCACCTTTAGAACCATTATAATATAATATTATTTATTATTTATGAAGAAAAAATAATAAATATTCAAAGAGATTCTATAGTATCAATGTAATTTGTTTTATATTGTTTATATTATTTAATAATTATTATGAATGTATTGTTTTGTATTATCCAATAAGCATTATTATCATATTAAGTAAATTCAAAACAATTCTTACTTGAACTTCCACAGATCGCTGCAGAATTCGCCTTTCTTTCACCTTTGGCATTAAATGATCTGGGAATTCGAAGGCAGTTGGCACAGCACATTTTTTTTAAACTAACTTTCCACTTACAACTGCTTTATTATTGTCATTCTCAGTAAAATGTAGACTGCATAAAAATGAACTAGAGGTTGGATTGAAATTGATCCGTCTGACAGCATGTATCCATTTTTTTAATCTTTCACTATCATTAAGGGGAAACTTTGGAAATAAATATACAAAGTTAAATAATTTATATAATTATATAGGGACCTATAACTTAAATTAATAGTACAATAAATATATAATTACTAAATAATCAATCACAATTAACATAAATACTAACTTGTGAAATATTAATGCATTTTGATTTTTAACATCACTTGAACTTGAACAGTAAACGCACTACAAAAATTCACCATTGTTAATCATAGAAAAATATGTGTTTAATTGTACATGTAATTATACAAAATCTTTAAATAATTGATAATTGATAATTAATAATTAATCAATTAATAATTGACGGACGTCGATCACAAAATGTATGCCTGTAAATGAATACGGTACGGCGTATTATCAATAAAGACAGAGATAGAAACACCTAAAGTATTCGCTATCTCTTTCTAACACGTTCGCTCGGTTTTATTTACATTAGTCATATGGGCGGTGAGCGTTCCACTTATTATATAGTTCAATGTAAATGACGGATAATAAATATCGCGTTATCACTTTTCATTATTATTGTTATCGTAAACATTTCACACGCATGCGTATTTCTTATCATAGTTGTCGGGTCTTTGATAAAGACCCGAGGACCCGACTGTCGGGGATATAGCCACAGCGTAACAAATAAGTTAGGTTCTCATGCTTTATTCCAGGGGGGTGTAACTCATAAGCAGTAATCGGAACAGCGTATTAGTACATATACCAACCACCGGGCGTGCCACATACGATTCTACCGTTCACCTAATCAGTAATCACCGTTCAACCGTCACGGGCGTAATGACATTTTAGCTTTTGACTTTGACTTTGACTGTGCAATCGCCAATCTGGGGGCCAATTCTTGAAATCGTGACAAACTTTGTCGCATGCGATAAAATTTTTGTCGCATGAAAATAAATATTTGGTATTCTTGAAAAGATGTATGACTTTAGTCGAACGAAAAACATTCGACTGTTTATGACTTTTCAATTTTCGTCGTTTTCGAGTCAAATGTCAAATATATATTAGTGATTTGTTTCAAGTTAATATTAATTACATTATAAGATAAGTACATTAAGTACATAGTATTAGTATTTAGTTTGACCATTATTAATAATGCCTAAAAGTCAGTACCAGTGTTCAGTGGATGGATGTAGAGAAAAATGTAAGTAAATTAATTTATTATTGTATTACATTTCTAGTATTGTCATGCATTTAATGTAATTTGTGTCATTTAATTATTGTTGTAAATACATTATAGATATTATGACACACCGCTTTCCAAATCCTCGGTTACATAAAGATAGGCTATTAGAATGGATAAGACTAGTTGGATTAACAAATATGAATCCCGAAACAGTGTACAACAAAAAAAGAATTTGTCACCGTCATTTTTCTGATGACTGTTTTAGCGTTGGTACAAAGAGGCTTAATTGTAATGCTTATCCAACTTTATTTATGCCTGGTAAGTTATTTATATCTACAATTTTAAATTTCATGAAATTTTCAAACACTAATTATTATGTGCTTTCTATAGTGTCTAGTGAGGTTACATTTATACATAATGTTCCATTACAACTTCATAGCACATCGATTAACCAACATTTCATATTGGAAACTCCTTGTAATGCTATTGATAATGTTTCAAGTATTGAAGTGGATGTTCCTCAACCTCATTGTAGTTCAGGTAACAGTACATACAGAAGCTTCGAAGCAATATTCTAATTAGTTTGGGCCAATACTTGTACTTAAATAAATTATGTATACATTTAGATAAATTTATTTTTTAATTATTTTTTAGATAATCTTGATGTATCTGGAATTGGTACTTTAAATTTAGAAGACACTGAAACACTAAAAGATAGAGGAATTACAATAAATGATGTCATGCGTAAGTTATTTGTTTCTAATTGTATCTATATAATTATTTATTTCATTTCATTTATTGCATGATTAAAATTGCTACTCACTACCTTAGCATGCACGCTTTAATGCTTCGATAATTTTTTTACCTATAAAATAGGTAATAATTGTCTAGTTGAAAAATCCAAATTTGGTGAAGCTGCTAATAAAAAATCAAGTAACCAATCTGGTAGTTTAGCTTATTCTTTCTATAATATTCAGGGCTCGAAAACTTTTTTCATTATTTTACGAATCTGTTTGTATATACAATCTTACTCAATCAGCTTTCGAGTCCTCCTAATCATTAATATTACATCTATAAACTTTAACTAATGTAAACTATTTCAATTGTAGGTCTGTTAAAAAAAATAGGGTTTAGTCGTTGCAATCAACTAACACCTCATTGCAGAAAGTTTTATGGTATTATAAACAAATTAATTAAGCAGCTTAAAAAACAGGGAGCCAAAAAAAAATTATTTAAACAGCAACTAAAGGCAGCAGAAAGTATGTCTGAAAAGTATCTCAATAACAAATTTTCAGAGAAAATGACAGTTGTCGCTTCATTATTTACTAAATTGCAATTAAGAGAAACCAAAAAGAAAAACAAAGGTCGGAGGTTCTCTTTAGATGAAAAAATAATGAGTTTATCTTTGTATAAGCGTAGCCCAAAGTGTTATCGCCTGTTGTCCATTATGTTTACTCTACCAAGCCCTAAAACATTACAAAATGTCTTAAGTAGTGTGTCGATAACTACTGGAGTCAGTCCAATAGTTATGAAAGTGCTAAAAGAAAAATCTGAAAAATTGAAACCACTGGAAAGGTAACTAAAATCACATTCTAATCAACGTTTGTATGATAAAATAATTAAATGTACATTCATTTAGATATTGTACATTAATGTTTGGTGAAGTGTGTCTACGCAGTGGTTTACATTACAACAAAACAACCGATCAAATTGATGGATTTGTGGACAGTGCTTCCAATAGAAACCAAGAGTATGCTGATCATGCACTTGTGTTTATGGTGCGTGGCATAAAAAAAAAATTCAAACAACCCGTAGCATATACTTTTTGTCAAGGGGCTACCAAACATGAACAACTAGCTGTTTTATTAAAAGAAGTAAGAATAAAATAAATTATGAAATTTGGTACATAAATCTAAAAATAAATTTTTGTGTTCAGGTTGTAAGAGAAGTCCAAAAGACCGGCTTACAAATTGTGGCAACCATTTCCGACCAAGGCCGTTCTAATGATAGTGCCATAAAACTTCTTATGAATGAGACAAAAGAATTTTTTATCAAGCGCAATGAAAAATATACGGATGATATTTATGAAATACAAGTGGATGATCAAAAAATTATCCAAATCGTTCATATTTTTGATGTCCCACATTTGATCAAATGTATAAGAAATCACCTCTTAACAAAAGATTTAGTTTTTTCAATCAATAGGGAGAAAGGTTGTGCAAAATGGTCCCACATTCAAAATCTATACAGTATTGATAGTGCAATACCCGATTGTAAAATGTTACCACGAATTAGCGATCAACATGTAGTACCTGAAAAAATTTTGAAAATGAAAGTGAAATGTGCAACTCAAATTTTTTCACAATGTGTGTCATCTACAATGATGTTCTTATCATGTAAGTAATGAATACATTTCTGTCTAGCTAGTAGTTAATGTATAAATCTGTTTCAAAACAATCACTAATTATACTTTTCATATTCTGTTAACAGCTAAAAATTTGATTGATCCCACTGCTAAGGACACGGCAAGAATCTGTTTGTTCTTTGATAAGTTATTTGATTCCTTGAATGGTAGTTTTGATGGAATAATAGATGGGAAAATTTATCGAACATCAATAAAAAAGGAATCGCCTCATCATGCACTTTGGACTGAGAGTCTTCAAGTATTATCCACAATGAAGTTTATTAATAAAAACGGCAAAACATGTGCTGTACCAACTTTAAACAATTGGATGAAAACAATACGGGGTTAGTATTTTCTATATAATGATGACATTGATATTTTTTAAATATATGTTCATATTAGTATAAAATAATATAATAATAATAAAAAAAATGATATGAAACCTTTAAAGATTCATTTTTTGATATTATGTTTTATTGTTTGATTTTAGGTTTTCAAAGATTGTTCAAAACCTTATCCAGCAATGGCATTCGATCACTCTTACCACGACACATTAATCAGGATCCCTTAGAATGTTTTTTTGGCGCAGCACGAAGTGTCAGCTCAAGTAATCCATCATGCCACGCTTTTGCTTCAGCATATAAGACATTATTGTTGAATAATTTAATGTCATCAAATTCACCAGGCTCCAACTGTGAAGATATAGTAGAAGCAAGTCTAACATCTTATAGGAATTTAATTCTAAAAGACCCTAATGTTACAAATGAGGTACAAAATAATTGTAACATCACTGTTGATTTACCAATTACAATTTATAATGTTCCAGTGGGTATAAATGATATACGTGAGCACGTTCACACATATATAGCTGGTTACATTTTAAAAAAACTAAACAAAAACTTATTTAAAAATTGTAGTATATGTTTAAAAAATCTTTGTGCTAACAATGTTACATCAACACATGATCTCGTAACAGCTAGAGATTACACTATTAACAGACAGTCGTTAAAGTACCCGTCACAGTTATTTGCTTCTTTGGTTCAACAAATAATTGTATATGTAAGCTCACAAATGTCTAAAATTTGTCACCATAAAAATATTTGTATGACACTAAGTCTAAACATTAAAAGTAATTTTAATTTTAAAGACCTTCCGCTGTGCCCAAACCATTACGGTGAAAATTTCGAAAAAAAAATCATAAATAATATTGTTAATGTAATGCTTAACCATTGGTCTACAGAAATAAATAAAATTTTGATAGGGAAGAAAAAAATTCACCGTTTAGAATGTGACCCAATGAAATTAAAAGCAAATGTTTGGCACGTTAAGCATTTTAAAAAACCAAAAAAACACATTAGGAAAATTTAATAAGGTAACTTAAACTCTTCAACTTCCTATAAAACAAATAGTTTTTATTGTAACTATAATAATATTTTAATTTTTGACTTATAATAATTAATAATTATTATTATTTTGTATATTTTATAATGACTAATAAGTGATATTTATTATTATTTTCAATTTTGTATATTTTATAATGACTTATAAGTGATATTTATTATTATTTTGTATATTTTATAATGATTAATAAGTGATATTTATTATTATTTTCAATTTTGTATATTTTATAATGACTTTTAAGTGATATTTATTATTATTTTGTATATTTTATAATGACTAATAAGTGATATTTATTATTATTTTCAATTTTGTATATTTTATAATGACATATAAGTGATATTTATTAGGTATTACTTTGTATAATTTATACCTAATACTCCAAATGATGTATGTTATTAAAAATAAATTATCTAATACAGAACATACATTTCTTGTTTTTTTTTTCATCAATTATTATTTAAGAATATATTTCACATTATTTTTATGTATATAATAATACATAAAATAATATAGTATTATGTACTTTACATGAACTATCAATAGTAAAGACATCGATAACATCGATAACAAATGTATCGATATTGAGGTATCGCATAATTGATTGTGATTCATGCATCCAACCACGGGGAGCACGCCAAACATTTCAAATTTTCTACCTAATATCACTTCTTTTTTCAAATGTGTATTATAACAAATATTAACTATCTTAATTATATTAGTTCTCCATTGATGTTCACACTTGCAAATGAATCAGGATCAGAATGAATTTTTATTTTTATGTTTTCCAAAACTAATATTTTATATTGTGGCGAAGCCATCTCTCTAATTAAAGGACCTTCAGTGTGTAATTTTTCAAACTTTGGTTTAACATTTTCATTATAAAATTATGTTTAGTTTCATCATTAAATTCGAGGTTATATTGTTCCCTATATCTTTTTACTACTTGTTGGAGAGGCTTTTCATTTTTCCTTACCATTTTTTTCAATTTACTCATACAATTCTCAAGTTTAAAGCAACTGACCTGATCTAGAGAACCATATTTTTTATAATCATCATATAAGTGAATTAAAGAGTGCACATTGTTTGATATAAAATGATTACCAACAGGACTAGCTATAATCACAGATGAAGAAACCTTTAAGTTCTCTTCACTGGAGATTAATTCTATTTTCACCATCGAGGCACTAGCGATCCTGAAAGCCATAGAACTAACTGAACAAAATTGGAAAAATACAAAATCTTTCTTAATCGCCAGCGACTCCCTTAGTTCTATTCTAGCTATACAAAACCAAGGGACATCAAATGAAATAATAAAAAACATACAAGAAAGAGCCTCTTCCCTTGCCCCCCGTTCGGTAACCTTCATGTGGATTCCTGCCCACAAAAACATACCAGGAAATGAAAAAGCTGATGTAGCAGCTAAAGAAGCCGCCTCCACCAACATCAATACCCCCAAATTAGACCTTTCGTCTTTCAAGGACACCGCCCGAAACTCCTTAATAAATAGCAAAAAGATTCACCAACGACTCTGGGACCAGGAACTGAACAACAAACTACATCAAATAAAACCTTTTCTGTCACCTAACCCAAATCCTCCCTCAAGTACGAGAAGACAACAAGTAATATGGACACGGATGAAAATTGGACACACTAACATCTCACACGTACACCTAATGAGAAGAGAGCCGAGACCAAACTGCGAACTATGCAACAACGCACCGATTTCCACAGCACACCTACTCCTGGAATGCCCTAATCTATCTGAACAAAGAAAAATCTTTCCACACTTAACATTAAAAGATATTTTAAGTATAGATAATTTTAACCTCCTAATAACATTCCTTAAAATAACTAATCTCTATAATAGAATTTAAATAATTATATATTACTGTTACCTATACCATTAACACCATATACCTGTATTATACTGTACTTCCTTTATTTAAATATTAATATTAAGATGATTGTAAATAACTTGTAAACATGTTTTTCCGGCTAATGACTTTATTGTTGAAGCCTTATCATTAATAAAAAAAAAAAAAAAAAAAAAATGATTACCATATAAGTTACCAAACTCTTTTACAAAATTTACCATTAAAACCTGAGCATATGGTGCAAGGTGGTTAAAATTAGGACTTAAAAATATAGTCATAGCAACATTTAAGTTAAGAAAATTGCAATAAATTTTTTTAGACACAAGTGAATAAAGCACTACTGGTCCTGTGTATAGTAAAAATTGTCGTAGTTCAGTTGCTTTCCAACGACATAACTCATCTAAACTTCGAGGTTTTCTACTAAAATCAGAAGGTATATATTTTTTTAATGATATTAGACGAGTACTTATGTTTTTAACCAACTCAGAAGGTAATTTTTGTTGATTTACACCTACTCTACCAATTTCACCACTACCTTTCCATAGTATTAGCATTTTTTTTTTCATAACTCCCAAAAGAACACAATGCATATAATCAATAGAAAAATGTTGAACAACATCAATACCAGGAATATTCACTATACTAGTACTATGACCAGGAGTATGATATTGTTCTTGATTTAAAAAAAAAAAATCTTGGTGTGATCTTTTAGAACAATCTAGATCAGGAAAACAAACATGTCGAAGTAAATAAGTACCTTGCACTGAACATCTGGAACAAGAATAAAAACCAGTGTGGCCCTTTGTTTTTAATTAAAATGCCTTTGCGGGAACATCACAACAAAATGCATCAATAATGACATTTTTTTTAAAAATTAATTAGTTGTTTATTTTTATCAAATAACACAACGGTAATTCCATTTAAAATGAGATCACTAACTTCTTCTATAAAATCATTCATGAAAATATTACTGTCCCCTGGCTTTTCATGACCCCAGCAGACCATCAACACCTATTACTAACTTGATAGTTTTATCTTTTTTTTTTGGTGGGGGGGGGGGGTTCCGGCCATTAAGTTTAAGCCTTTAAGCCTTAAAAATTTATCTATATATTTTTTATTCAGTTTGCTAATCCAAAATGATAGTATACACCAGGCAACACAGGTTTTATTTGTACGGATTGACCATATGGAGACTCCATATAGTGGCGTTGGCAGGGGGGGTCAGTGGCGTACCTGTGGGGGGGGGGGGCAACAGGGGCATCCCCCCCCGAGAAGTTTTTTGATGTCATAATGCAAATTCATTGTCCAGCTTAAATAATGTAAATGATAAATATTTTTAATTTTCACTGGTTTTAATCGTGTTTGATACCAAAAGTTTTTGATATCACTTATCAATGTATTATAAAATAATGATAGTATATTATCTATGTATAAAATTTCAATATTCGACTAAATTAGGATTAGGAGTAATGATATATAGTCAGAATATATAGTTACTATTTCATAATGTGGTTATCACTTATCATTGATATCAAGTGATCAACATATTCATATTTTGTTTCAGATTATATTATAATTTATAATCATAAAAAATTGTGCAATAATTAATCCCCCCCCCCCCCAAAAAAAAAAATGTTTCACAGGTACGCCACTGGGGGGTGGGTGTTTACCCCCCCCCCCCCCCACACACACACACATTGCCTTTCCACGTCTAATAAATTATTATTAATATTTCATTAATTCTAGTACTTTCTATCAATAAAAATATATAACAAAACGTTTCTGGATATTCCGAGAACTCGTCCAGAAACCTGATTGATAATAATAATATTATATAATTATCTTAAATACCTATTTGGTATTTAAGATAGGTATTATACCTATTTGGTATAAGCTTACCACTAAGTAAACATCTCCAAACTAAAAATATAGATCTGATTGATGCTATTGAGAATGCGGACAGTGTTAGATGTATTATTGAAAGTATAAGAAAAAACGCAGAAAGTAAATTTAAAAGTATATTCGATGAAGTTAAAACTAAATGTGATGCATTAAATATTGAAATTTCTTTGCCTCGTAGGACGAATGTTCAAAAAAATCGTTGTAATGTACAAGAAACTTCTCCTAAAGATTTTATAGGATTTCTCTATTTATTCCATTTATTGATAGTTTTATAAATGAATTAAATGAGCAATTTTTATCTCATAAAACTATGCTAAAAAATTTCACACATCTTCTACCTTCCTCAAATGGCAATTTTGAAGAAGATAATATAAAAAAACTTATCGGAATGTACCAAGATGATCTGGATTGCGGTAAATTAGCTGCAATCGGAGAAATAAAAACATGGCAACAAAAATTTGTACAGTCACAAGTTTTTCCAAAAAATGCCCTTGACGCTCTTAAAAAATTTAATGAAATGATTTTCCCATCAACTTTTAAATTGCTTCAAATCTTAGCAACCCTTCCAGTTACTACTGCCAATAGTGAAAGGTCTTTTTCTACGTTGAAACGATTGAAGACTTATTTGCGGAGTATGACTTGCGAAAATAGATTAAATGGTTTGGCACTTTTGAATATTTATAGAGAAATAATATTAAAGCCGGAAGACGTTTTGAATAAATTAGCTATAAAAACAAGAATAATACGTTTGATGTAGATAAAAATAGTAATTAATATTATAGTTATGTTCATAATATTATTAGGCTTTGATTTGATATGTATAATTTTAAAACCGATTATATTAGATTATTAATTTTCATATTGAGGTGTTTATAATATATAATTATATAATTATATAACTAAGTTTAATTTATACTTAACCCCCCCCCCCCTTGAAAAATCCTGGCTACGCCACTGTATGGAGTATTAGAATTAATTTGATGAATAGTCCTAGCATCACTGGAAAAATTACTAAAACAATTATGTCTTTTTAAAATTTTTGATAAACCTGATAGTGTATTATTAGGTACAGCATACTCAACTGCCCATTTACTTAATTCACTCTTCACATCTAACTATTGACAGTTTTCAAATGTTTCATCTCTATCAATACTGTATTCATAATTTGAATTATCTATAGTAGATTTTTCTAAATTATTAATTCCATTATTTAATGCAATTTGATGTAAGATGTTTTCGGATACTGGATTTATATTTTGGACAATATTATCGGAATTAGAATTGTTATCGTCTGAATTAGCATTAACCGACACATTAGAAATACTTATACTTGGAGGGTTAAGTATTAGAGGAATCTTGGGTAAATGTTCTGAAATTAAATTTGCAGTTTCTTCCAATAATCTCCTTCGTTTAGTAGATTTACTCATAAAATTTTGTCTATGCATGTTGTTATTTTAGTATTAATTAATAACTAATTTACGCAATTAAAATTTTAGTTTTATACTTACGAGTTCTGACTGTTCTGAGCAAAGGTATATACTTACAATGGTATTGAAGTCACGCCAGTCACGGGTAGGTTAGTAAAACACTATAAAACTATACACTGTAGGTAACTAGGTATTACAGAGAATATAGAAATGTAGACGACGAGGCTACGAAAAAAAAAAAAACATAAAAAAACAAATGTCGCGTACAGTGATACGATTAATAATTAATATAGGCTGCTGCGTTACCGCGTGGTTTCACCAAAATGTCGTACGGGCGTACTAACTAATAAGTAATAACTATACGAATTACGAGTCGTTGTTTAACGTTCAACCGTTTATTATTATTTATTATGGTGAGGGTGGTTGGAGGGGACCGTGATAATCAGCTCTCGGCGTAACGACGACTTGTACAAGACGTAGTGTAGTGTGTAGAACATTATAGGGAAAACCCCAATGGTTATCTATGGGAATTTATATTTTTATAATCCACTATATTTTATTATATAACTTTATATTATTAACTTTCTTAAAACGGCCGTAACAAAAACCCAAATATACTGAAGGGTGACGGCTGAAATCATAAATTTAGTACCAGTCGCCAGATCAGAATGATTTTTTGTTATAATAATATGAATAAATAAATACTTTGATATACCTATCTCAGTTGCACTATTATAACTCATATCATGCAGATATGAAGAAATGCATATCATTCTAGTGCTAAATTTGTAATATCTTTTTGTTATACGTGATATAAATTATAAATAAATAATTTGAAATATCTCACTTTCGATATATTTCTTATATCATGAAGATATGAAGAAATGCATATCACTATAATACTAAATTTTAATATCTTTTTGTTATAATATAAATAAATACTTAGAAATATCTCACTTTCAATATATTTCTTATATTATGAAGATATGAAGAAATGCATATCATTATAATACCAAGTTTGTAATATCTATTTATTATAATATAAATAAATACTTTGAAATATCTCAATGTCAATATCAGAGTAACATCGCTGAAATAAAAGTAGTAGAATATTAGATTTAAGATATTACTATAATAATACAAAGAACATATTAAACGAGATATCATATAAATATCAAAATCATAAATTTGCTGTATGGGGTGTTGGCTCGAGAGTCAGGTCGATGGAATTTATAGGTTTTGTACACGCAGTGGTTAATGAAAACCAAACAGTGGCGTAGCGTGCGTTTCAGCTTAGTGTATGCATTGAAGTTGTAAGTTGATAAAATCGTGGGGGGCATAGCCCCCCACACCCCCTACACTTATCTTAAAATATTGTCTCACATATTGTATTATTTATATTCATTATTGTTTATTTAGTTTAAATAGTTTTAATTTAAAACGATATGTCACACTGTCTTATAATATACGATTAATAATACGCACTTATAGCCGGCAAAATATACGACAAACGGACAACGGTTCTATGCGATAGCGTATGCAATACTGATCCTGCATACACGAGTGACGAAAACACGACCGCCAGAATTCTATGTTTGTTTATTAATATTATCGATAAGAAATATAAATAGCTGTCGCCAAATGTCTGTACCCGTATGCAATCGCCTACGTGCATACTGCGTACGTAATGAACGTCATGTACTAGCTATTAGATATAAATATAACGGACAAAAGCGCGAGGCGGCCGTAGTGTTGCGGATTAATCCTAATGAACTTAGAAGAAAATATACAAAATATAATAATATTATAAAATATAATATTAATACAATCAAACATTTTTTTATAAACATATTAAATTATTAATATAAAAAAAAAATATTTTTTCAATTTGTGAAGTGTATGCTGTGCATACACAGCATACGCACACGCTACGCCACTGAAACCAAAGATTTATAATCTATATAATCTTTTATATAAAATATTTTATTTAACAAAATTAGAATTTTAAAGGTAGTTATATGGCAAGTGTATAAGGAAGGAAATAAAAATGAATATTAACGTTACGGCTCCGACGAACGGTTACCGAGCACATATGTGAGATTTATAATACGTCAGTATGACATATCTATAACATATTATTTGAAAGATTTTTTACATAAAAAACAAGAAACCATTATAGTGAATTATAGTAGGAGTTAATTTATTAGCCTTTAGAAAAAAACAAAACATACAGTTAGGTCTGTAATGTTGTATATTTTGATAAGCAAATAACATATAAATAAAAAAAATTTATAACTGAAATATTAAGAAAACACTTTTTCTTTAAATTAATTTACTAAACATTTGTTACACAATGAATTATTTAAAAATGATTTAAGTCATTAATTAAAGTTGTAACTGAAGGGAATTTTTTATCATTATTGTCAAAAATTTCAAAAAAATACTGTTGGATAAAACTCCATATATGTTGTACTTCGATCGGATATTGTAAGTTTAAAGAATAATACGATTTAAAGCAGATGTCTAAAGCTTTTAGAGGAGTCTCTAATTTGTAATAAGTGTTATTTATGACCGTGTATGATTCAATAGGTGTAGGATTGGAATGGTCTTCTTGATATGCATCTACACTATGTCCAACAATAATAACATACGGCTGTAAGGTAGTTTCAAATTGAATTGATTTGTCTACCTTTTGTGTGTGGCTTGTCTTTAATTCATTTGCATCCTATAATAAGTAAAAAAAAATATAGTAATTTTAGTTATTTTTGGTTTAAGCAGTAGGTACATGAAAATGTCACATGTGTATACTTGTATTAAAATACTATGAAGGATTCAATAATATTTTTATTTTGAAAAAAATTTAAATAATTATTTATGAAACTTACAGCAATAAATTTTATGAAAGCTGAAGCTTGCTCCACTTTAGATGGACGCCAAGTCGAAGGTGTACTACAATGTTTTCTTTTTTTATCCAATTTTAATGTAATTGGTTGAAATAAAAATGGTATCAGTCTCAAGGCTGCAATGGTATCATTACCTAGGTAGATATTAAAAATATTATAACTTATTATATTTATGAGGTATAATATAAATATTATAACATTATGTTAAATAGTTTACCAGAATTTGAAGGAGCTCTAAGTTCTTGTAGTACCAAAGTCTCTTGCACGCCAAATTTGATTTTGTGTATTTCAATATATTTTATTAATTTGACTATAAAACCATCAAACTTAGTAAATAACAATAATTTCTTATCTGCTGGATATAGTTCTTCAAAATCAATTTCAATCTATATAGAAAATAAAATATATAAATTCAAGAAAACACTAAAAATTTATTAATTAGTAACACTATTATGTTATAAAAGTGTTTGAGCCTGTTTATTCGGAGCAATTAATTATTTTATTTAGATTTACAAATTATCATGCAAATTATTAAAGGTGAAATATTACAACTTATTTACCAAAAGGTAGCCTGCAGGTTTTTTTAAAGCGGGATAACTATGTGTTTCTAAAAATCCTTTCTTATTTCTAAATTTAGAGGTTTCTTTCCAATATTTGTACAAAATGTGTTCAGGCTCGACATTGTTTTTTAGCCATTGAATTCTGTCTTCATTATCTATTGCAAATAATAAATTATTTTATTTTCTAAGTTCTTGATGATTGTAAATCACATTAAAAGAATTAATATAAAAACTAGTGGTAAGTACCGGCATCATCGATTGCATTATTTTCATCATCATTAACACATGCTATAGTGGCAGGAGCTCCAATTTTCTTTATTTCTTTTTTTAGATTACAATATTTATCGTACAATTTCCCTCTAGTTGGAATTTGGATTTGTCCAGTTCTGCAATATGGTGTGTAATATGTGTCCTTAGATTCAGTAGGGAAAATCATTTCTATGCCTAAACATGGGATGTATAGTTTTAGAATTAAAATAATTTTTAAATAAAAACTATTTTTTATTATTTACCTTCAGCTAACAGTAAAAATTTTGATTTATTAATTTGGTGATCTGGTTCAGTTTGTAATTCATGTTTGATTAATATAGATGTTAATGTATTTCTGGTAACACTATTTAAAATGCCATTTGTTGTGTAAAATTTTAAAATCATCAAACCATCTCGGCATTTATTCAGAATTTCCTTTACAATGTTTCCCTAGAAAAAGTTTTAGACTCAGTTCTTTTACTTTTATCAGAATACAAAGGTTTACAAAATATTTATACCTTTTCGGGATCAACAACTGGTATCATTTTTGTCAATTGAGTTGAGGCAGGAATACTTTCTAAAATTATTTTGTGGATATTAATGGTAACTTCAATTTAGTGGTCAATATTTATTGAATTTGAAATTTATAAAAAAAATTATTTAACACTAGTTGGCACTTACCATCAATCAATGTATTACATCCATACATTATTAAAGATGGTGTTATTAAACCTGAAGCGTTATCATCCATTTCAAATGGTAAACTCTGAATATCAATACAACCTAAATTATCTGTAGTTATGTCTTCTGAATCTAATATTATGAACATATAATTAAATTGTTTAAAGGTACCTAAGGAGATTATTTTTTGCTAATTATTAAAAAATTTAAATACATGATGTTCCAGGATTGATAGAAATATTTTGACCGTGTACATCTTTGTTAACTTTCTGTAGGGATGCAAAATAAATGTAACATAAAACACAATTAAGACGAGTAGTTTATTACTAATTACTTGTAAGCATTTCAAGTTTTGATGAGCCAAGTAATGTAAAAACATTTTGTGGGGTTCCTCTAAGTCTAAAATGTATAAATGCAGTACCTACACCTAATTTAATTTGTATGCACCATAATACTCCGAATAATATTCTGTTCTACATTATGGAATTCAAAACCTATGTTGTGATTATATAAGATAACTATAAAAAAATTTCAAAATATTTTTAAAACATTAATAGCTTATGAAATAAGGAGTGTTGTTCGTTAAAAGAATCAAGGGGGGTATAGACAGTCTTGAAAATTCCTGGGCACGCCACTATGTGTACCCACAAAATACAAATAGATACCTATTCAATTATTTGTACTAAGTCTAAGTATTGTTTTACTCACTTGATTCTCTATAAAATTAACAAATTTACTATAAAAAGAAGATCGTCTACCCATCTTTGGTATAAGCTCTCTAATCATAGACTCTGTTAATGTCAGAAATTGCTCACGCCCAATTTCTTCTTCTGAAATAATATATAGATAGGTATTTAAAACTATTAAATATAAATTGTAATGCATTATTAAATATTTGGTCCAGTATTGTACAGACGTATAGTAGGTAGGTACCTAATATTATATCAAAAGGATACTCTGGATACTTAAAGAAACACATGTAATTTAATTTTTAGTTTTTCATAGGTTATAGTACCTAAGGCCTTAGACCACAAATCAGAGTACAAATACAAACACTAAGTGTATTTTTAATGTTTTTAATAAGGTTATTAAATTATTAATCAATGATACCTAAGTATCTACATAACAAGATAATAATATATTGAATTAATATATTAAATATTTACCTACAGGCTACAACCACAGATTTTATAATACGCTACAATAGTCATATTATAATAGTCATAATCACAAATAATATATTCCATATTATACGAATACTATGAGCACCCTAACTATGTTATTTTATAAATAATAAGGAGATAAATATAAAAAGTATTAACTTACCGGAACAAATGCAGTTTGGTTCCCACGCGAATTTTTCGATTTTTTTTTTACCAAAATGTGTGTTTCACGACACTGAATACAAAAGTCTAATTCCAAAATTCTCGCAAATCATTATTTTGGAAGTTATAGCCATCCAAAGTTTGCGATTTTATGTTTATACGCATATACGCGCAACACTACTTTAATGCCGTGCACATCGCCAATATATACGCACGTTCGCTGTAGGTAAGTGACCTAGCAAGTAAACTGAACCTTAAGTAACACAAATGACTCATGTCTTAAAGTCAATAAACTTCACGGCTCCCGGAGCCTATCGGCTCCGGTCACCGGACTCGATGGCCAGATAAAATAAAATAAGTATAAGTGGCTCCCTTCGCCTGTCGGCTCCGGTCGCCAAACTCGAGGTCCTCTGGACCTCTCGTTGGATGGGGGCTCGGCCCCCAAACCCCCCGGGGCTTAAATAGCAAACCTGGGGGGGGGGGCGACCCCTCCGGGGTCGCGGGGGGGAGAGCGTCCCTGCCCTGCGGGCAGCCTGATGACCTAACAAGTAATCTGAAACTAATTTAACACAAATGACTCATGTCTTTAAATTCAAGGGACCCCCGGTTCCCGGAGCCTATCGGCTCCGGTCGCCGGACTTGATGGCCAGATAAAGTAAAATAAGTATAAGTAGCTCCCTCCGCCTGCCAGCTCCAGTCACCAAACTCGAGGTCCTACGGACCTCTCGTTGAATGTGGGCTCGGCCCTCAAACCCCCCGGGCTAAAAAATCAAACTTGAATGGGGAGGGTTATTGAAAACAAACATTTTTTGCAATTTTAATTTTATTTAAATTTTTCAATATTTTATTAATCGTCATCCGTTCCTGTAGAAGAAGAGTCTTTATCATCATCACTTATCAAAACATCGTTTTCTTTTGAGTTATACAGCTCACCAGCAAGTTTAAAAAATTCCGTTAGAGGTTCAATGTTTAATATACGACACCTTTTCAAAAACATGTACTTTGCTAAATATCCACCATAAAACCGTTTTTTACGACAATATTGGGAAAGCGAAGCCTTGGCGTGACGCCACATTCCCTCAACATTATTAGTGTGTGCTCCGGTTTCTGGGTTTTTGAATTGAATGGAATGATTCACTGTTAAATGAACATACCCTTCATCCTCCAAACATTGATAACTCTAGTAAAACAAATTAACACAATATCACAACTCAGTACCACAATATCCCTCGGCACAGCCCACATAGTAAAAACTAAATCTACCTTCCAACAATCGCTGATAATTGTAGTCCCTGGCAAGATCCAATCATTGATTGCTCTTAATAGGGTATCTTTATCTCGCTTTTCTACGGGTATTAAAAAACAAGCCCCAGTTTCTCGCTGAACACCACCAAAAATCCACTGCCCCTCTACACGATGCCCGCGGTTATATTTTCTTCGACCAAATTTGGACTCATCAATTTCAACAACTTGTCCGACTCCACCTATTATATGAATTAATTATTTTAATACTATAAAAAAATGATTTATTTAAGTTTAAACTAACCTATCTTATTATGATTCGTAATCATAGCCTCGAAGACGACTTCTCTATGAAATGATGACCAATCTACAGCAGTATGTTGAGAAATTCGAATTTGTTTAACAATAAATGACAGTGACACGTTTTCTAACCACAAATATGCAAACGATACTATTTGGTATAACGACAAATGCGATTTATGAAAAAATGTATCTATGCGAATCGATCGATAATAGTCACATTTGTTTTTTTGTTTATTTATAGGTGCCCTACATCTCCAACTAAACCCGTCTAAAGAACGTATATCGCTGTATAATTGTAAATAATGACCATTTTTACATTTTAATACACCATCACGGGCTAACAAATTCCACGATTGCAATTTTTGTATAACACTCATTGAGACGGGGCCATTGGTTTTATGCTCAAATATATCATACAACTCAATAAAATTAATAGATGTCATTTTAAAAT
Source organism: Diuraphis noxia (assembly GCF_037042655.1). Taxonomy (NCBI): domain Eukaryota; kingdom Metazoa; phylum Arthropoda; class Insecta; order Hemiptera; family Aphididae; genus Diuraphis; species Diuraphis noxia. Next base: position 95,529,762 of record NW_028301711.1, on the reverse strand, counting down.
GATATGTTGTCGTAACTGTAACAAAAACTGTAGTGATCTGGAGTACGCTTGTAGGTACTAACATAGCAATCTTCAAAAAGTAATATTTAAAACGAAAATAAAACATTATCAGTTCTATTGCCTTTTGAAACTCGTTAATTAAAATTATAATGAGGTAGATATCTACATAAAACTAATAAGTTAAATATAACTTTTACAAAAATATAATTATAGGGTATAATCTAACATTTTTCATCAAACTACTTTAGATAATATTGTAATAAAATAAAATAACATATAAATGAGAGGCGAGAATACGAAAACGTAAGAAAGTGGGTATCTAAAGCCGGTTTGCGCGCATGCATGCGTAAATACTAAATACGTGAAATCGCAAACTTTGGATGGCTATAACTTCCAAAATAATGATTTGCGAGAATTTTGGAATTAGACTTTTGTATTCAGTGTCGTGAAACACACATTTTGGAAAAAAAAAAATCGAAAAATTCGCGTGGGAACCAAACTGCATTTATGCCAACTTACCTTTAAATTGTTCGATCATATATTCAAAACCCCATTCGGACAAAATATTTTTCGTGAAGACGTCCATTAAAATAATTTCACAAGCAACTGAAGCAACAATAGGTTAACTGACTGTCTGACTAAAAAATCAAGACAACAGTACAACAGTACAACACTATAAACGTATAGTATATTAAAAATGCTAGTATATTTTATGCAGCGACGCAATATAACGAATAACTATGAAGGCAAATGACAAATTGACAAAATATTTTAAAATGGTAAATGGTTGTCATTGACTTTTGACTAAACTGACTGTCGCGCTTGCGGAGTGTGGACTGCAGGCTGCAGGACGTGCAGGGAACCGGGAACGAGATTACAGCGTCGGTTGATATATAAGTAAACAACGAAAAAAGAAGAAAAACCCAAACAAATTAAAAATACTAATATTCTTGATTTAAATATAGCAAATTTAAGAATATACCAATTTATAGCTAAACGTTGAGTGGAGACAACTAAACGATACAGTGAAGATTTTAAGCAACCATGTAATTGTAGTTGCTTCAACTAAATTGATCAGTTGAACAAATTGATTGTTTAACTTTATTATTCTGGTTCTATTGACTAAACCATTTAGGTATCTTATAGTAAATCTAACTAAAATTTAGTTACTTCAACTATATTTTTCCCAACTAAAAATATTTAGTTTATATTTTTTTCCGTGAGTGCATGTTTAATATTTTCTATAGTAAATGACCTGCGATTGTCCGAAAGTAAATTCTTATACTTTGAGAAACTTCTTTCTACATCTACTGATGTAATTAGTGCAAATTGAAAATGAGCAATATCGAAATTATTGAGGTCGTCTGGAAAGTTTTGGTTCGATTTTGCTGTTGTTCTTTAATTTTTGGTAAAAATCTTAGTTTTTAAATTGTTAATAGATTTTAATTGTTTTTATATTTTAGATTCTATAAAAAGAGTGAAAACATTTGAAAATGTTCCAGATTGTGATATCTCCAACCCTATAAAAAAAATCCTGGCTAGCACAAGCTAATTATCGCTTAATAAAATCAAAAAACAAAAATGATTCTGCTACTCTTGTAGTAAAGCACTTCCTATAAATATTTATTTTTTTGTTAATGTATATCATAATAAAAAAATCAGATTCCCATCCAATTTTTCTACTTTTTATATTTATTGTAATATGTTGATATTATATTTCTATCATACATAA